>NC_056743.1:466041464-466243964 GCF_019279795.1 Protopterus annectens | reverse complement strand
ACAGTACCACAGTAAAAAAAAAAAAAAAAAAAAAAAAAAAAAAACAGTTTGTTCTTCCAAGTGCTGATATGACTAATATCTGATGTATAAGAAAATGGCTGTTATGGATGTTTTAGCTTATTTTATTGTCTCACTTAGGCAACTGAAATAATATTTTTTTTCACCAATCTGCTAGTCCTCATCCAGCAAAACATTGTCAGTAAACATTTCTTTCTTTTTTTGATATGCTCATTCATTTTTGTTAATACATCTAACTCATGCAATTGTTCACTCTCTGACTACAATTTGCTCTTACCTGCATTCACTTGATCTGTTTAACTCATGCAGGTTCGTTTTTACTTCCTTCTCAAAGTATTTGCACTGCATTCATTTATCAAAGCTTCACCTCTGCATTTTGCACTGTTCTTTTGGTGCAGTGAAATCATCAACAGTAGTCTGGGATCACTGCATTTTCTGCAGTTCGAAAATTGCAGCTACTCCAAGGTTACCACCTGATTCATTTATGTGAACTTCTATTCTTATATTACAGCTATGAGTTCATCCCTGGATAAGCAATCATGTACTGTTTTCCATGTCATGTGTTAAACTAAACTATATGTATATTGTACATGTGCATAAATATAAGCCCACCCTTTTATTTCACCATATGTTCACCTGTGTATGTATTTTGTGTAAATATAGCATATGTTAGCTGCAACTAAACTTTATAATGTCAGACCTGTTTACTCTACTAAATAACTACACTAAACCTATGCAATGATGCCCAATTGCTAATTATATAGGGTTGGTAGGAAGACTGTGAAAAGTAAGGAAGCGATCCTCTGATTTTTTTAAAGAGCATTTCTATGATTTTTAATACTCAGTGTTTGACAGGGTGAACATCAGGGAATGGATGAGTGAAGTTTTAGAAAAAATAAAAGTACAAGATGCTTTTACGTACTGGGAAGACATGCATTACTTACTGTAAATGGAAATGACTAACATGATGTGACTTCAGTTGCAAAATGGCTGTGATAACGCCTAATAAAAATGTTCTTAATTTAGTGATTTTGAAAATATGGCATTTTAATGATGTAAATGCCAGGGTGTATGACTACCAAAATAAATGTGAACATGAACAATAACTAGTAAAGTTATTTATGGAAAGAAACTATTTAAGCACATGTGTCTGTAAGTTAAATCATCATTTGGGTAAGATGTTAAATCAAGGTCCCAGCTGTTTGAGTTTGTTGGTAGCTGAGGTGGATATAAAAGAATCCAAAGCAGCTATCAAAAAGAGTAAGGGAAATTTATGTTAAACTATTCAGAATTTTTAGGAAATTGACTTTATTTACATTATTTACATATTTACAAAATCATGTAATATTATGGTATAACATCACTTCAGTACAAACCAAAGTACACTTTCATTACAAATAATCATTCCATCAATAATTTAAACATGCACACACACACACATACACACATAGACACACACACAGACACACACACACACACACACACACACACACACACACACACACACACACACACACACACACACACGCATACCCACTTCTTGTCATAACCAAAACTTTATTCTACTTAATATTTCACACTTCATTTTTATTAACTAAAACATCTTTTAACCTAGCATCAAATAATACTCTGTCTATCTTATCAATGATTTCCATATTTTTATTTATTTATTTTACACTTGTTGACCGGGAGTGTCTGGCTGAGCTATTTCCCCTTTGCAGCGGAGGCCTGGGGAGAAAAGCTCCAAAGATATACAATGCAATACAGATACATGTCAATAAAAATAGCAATAGAGAATTTTGGTAGTTAAAATATGGAAGCTACATGCATGTGTATTGTTGACAGATAAAACAATACTATAAACAAATGGAGAATCTTAAAAAAGTATAATATCCCCATAATACCCATATAAAATCATATTCATATTTAAATCCTCAAACTTTTAAATATCTCCAAAAGTAAACAACACAAAAACATTCTTTACACTTTCACACCTTAGAAATGTTTTGTATTTTCTGAACTTTTGCAAAATAAACATAACCTTTATGAAATTATTTTGTATAACATTATTACCCTTAACAGGTAAACTACTTACATCCAATCTCCAGAAAAAAAATTTCGACACAAAAAGAAATCATCCATTGATGGTTGATCCTTACACTAGCCCTATTTAATTCCCTTTTTTTCTGATATTCTTTACAATTCTTTCACCAACATCTGTTCTTTTTCATTATCTATTACTTCTGCTGAATTTTCAACATCATCATTAATATTACATTCTATCTCTTGACTTACTAAAATTTTATCTTTTTTCCTCCACTATTACTTCTGCTGAATTTTCAACATCATTAATATTACATTCAGTCCCCTGACTTACTAAAATGTTAGTTTTTTCCTCCCCAATAACACTTTCAACATCATCATTTACTACACTTTATCACCTCCCCTTCTACAGCATAAATTTCAGGTTCCTCAACATTATTACATTATCTCTGTCAATATTATATTATTTACCCATATTACAAACAAAAATACCCAACCTGTTTATAAATTCTACATTCATTTCTATACTTGTTAATAATATCTCATTTTTGTCTGCATTGATTACATTTAATTTTTGCACATTCATTAATAAGATTTTTAAAATCACCTCAGAAAAATTATGTTCTTGGTTGACCCATATATCTAACTATTCACCTATTTTCAGCCAATTGAATAACACTTGGCAAATATTATAGATCATCTTTTTACATAGTTCAAAATAACCTCCAATTCCATCCCCTGTTCAAAATGCTTCTTTCACTTTTACCTTTCAGAATATTAGATACTGAATAACACAATGATAAGAAATAGTTTTAACTCATGCAGTTCAAATTCATCAGTCTGAAACTGAATAAACATGTTCTTCTTTAACCTCTTCCCCTGCCCAGAAAAAAATATATCAATTCCAGGGAAAACAGCATTTCTTTGCTTCAAGAAGTCCATGAATTTTTCAGTCTCCAAAATTAAAGCATAGAAACCTTTCTATCCCAAATGAATGAGTGACCTAATCTCTTTTGCTGTAAACCCTAATGGTAGCACTATATTGTCCCAAATAATATATACATCAATAATCTTTTCCTTCTTTTTTCTTATTGTTACAATACTTCATCTTTTGTTTATTTTACAACATTTACACCACCTACTGATATTCCCACTACCTCAGCATATGATTTTCTCTGTCCTTTATCCATGACTGCATTCTGTCCTTTTATTCCCTGAATACTTTTATTTATATCCCGCTCATTCTTAATAGAAAACTCCTTTTCCATGACATCCAACCACAGCAACTCTATTTTCCTGGTTCACATTTAACTATAACAATATTAAATTCCAGTCCATTCTCTCCTTGCTTCTGTCTGATTGAAAAAATAATATTTCTTGACATGATTTGAATGAGATATATAATGCTTAACTGACAATGACCGGATGGTTTATAAGTGATGTATAATGCTCACAACTATAGTTGTTTTAGTGGTGTCTGTGATGTAAACTGTTTGTAGCTAAAGTCATATAATTTTGTATGTTTTTCATTTATATAAATGTAAGATTGCCTTTGTCATATCTATAAATTTAATAAAGATGTTTGGAAAAAAAATAAATAACATTTCTTGACTCAAACTTGCCATCGGCAACAGCACCACAACTACCATCATCCTACTCCATTGTACAGTCTGCTTCTCCTGGCTACCTCCACATGAGGAATGGAAGCAGGAAGTGCAACTGTGAAAACAAACCTCCTCTCAACAAAGAGTAGCGGAAGTTTCCCAGTGCCCTGTTTAAATTTCCCCTAGTAGTATAAATAACCTTGGGTCTCCTCGGAAAAGAGGTCACTAGCCTAGTGGGACTAACCCATTCTCAAAGGATAAATAATGAAAGTAAATAAATAAAAATGAAACTGTCACTTTTAGAATACTATAATAAAATTTACGGTAATTATCACCCAAGGCTCCAAGTTCAACAGGAACTGGGCTGAAGACTTGGGAACTGATTTGAAAATAAAGCACAACAGTTCATGGATTTACTCAGAGTTCTAGCACCTAACAGAGAAAAGGAAATAGGTGGACTTGAATGTGTATAAAAATAAGGTAAATAAAGAAAGTCGGTGGTAGAATGCAGAAGTCCAGGAAGTCCTCAAAATAAGAAGGACTGCAGAAAAAGTAGGAGATAGACATGATGGGCCAGGCTAAGAAGGAATAATGGTTGGATAACAAAGAAGCTAAGAAAGGAGTTGCAAAAACTAAGAACAATGCATCAAAGTTACTCTACCAGCTTGTCAAAAGTAAGTCAGCAGATGACATGAAGAAACTACATCACATTGCAATGCAAAGACCGAAAGATAAAGTAGATAGTAAGATACCCATTCATGCGAAATGCCATCTGCAACCTGCTCACCAGTTCACAGAGCATCAGAGGCAGATGGAAGGAATACTTCCAGCAGCTTCTGAATGATGAAATCCCCACAAAAGCTGTACTTCACAGGCACAGCCTATGATGATAGTAGAGAAGGAGCCCACCATAGAAGAATTAAGAACAGCACTAAGGAAAATGAAGTTAGGGAAAACAGCAGGCTCAGATGAGGTCACAACAGATATGATAAAGATGCTGGATGAGGTAGGGGAAAAATGACTTCTGAGGGTACTCATAGCAGTGTGGAGAGAAAGGCATATCCCAGATGACTGGAGAATAAGCACAATAGTGCCAGGGTTCAAAGACAAAGGGGACATTACCACCTGTGGCAGTTCAAAGGTATCAAACTTCTGTCACATTGCATGAATGTTCTGTAGAAGGTGACTGAAAAACCATTACACAGAGTAGTAGAAAGTTTGTGCAGGCTATGTTTAAGGACCAAATAATTCAACTATGAACAGTGCTTAGACTCACAGAAGGATTTCCAGTGAGAGTGGACATGAACCAGGGTTTAGCTCTGAGTCCACTGCTGTTCATACTAGTAATAGTACATTAACAAACAGTTTGGAGCTGACAGATCGACGAAGTTGCAAAATGTAGACAATGAGGCATTACAGGCAGACTCTGAGAAGGATTGTCAAACTGAATGCAAAATTGAAGGTACATGTGACAGACAGTTGTAATGTTAGCAAATGGGAGAGTGCAGAAGAAACTGAGAACTGAGATTGAAGGAAAAATAGTGGAAAAGGTTAACATTTACAAGTGTCTGGGAGGAGTGGTTGAGGAGAAGAGAAGTCTGAATGAGCAGGTCAAAGCTAGAATAAGAGGGGCTGTAGCCAACTGGCATAGAGTGTCAGGTGTAGTATATGACATAAGAGTGCCAAAGAAGCTGAAATTAAGGTGTACAAAAAGGGGACTGACCAGTACTACTGTATGGTACAGAAACCTGGACAGTAAAGGCAGAGCAGCTGAAGAAGTTAGAGGTGATGAAGATGAAGTCCCTGAGATAGGTGGTATTATGCACACTACTGGACATATGAAGAAATGAAGACATAAGAATGGAAGCCAAAGTACCTCTAATTGCAGAAAAGGTGAAAGGGAATAGATTATGGTGATCTGGACACATGTGAAGAAAAGCAGAAGACAGTCTGGTGAAGAATATTTAAGACGGACATGAAGAAAGCAAGAAGAAACAAGGGCATCCAGCAAAGAGGTGAATGGATTGTGTAAGGGAAGTCCTATGATAGTCAACATGAGTGTTGAAGAAGGCAGATGAGTGGCACTGAAGAGAGAGAGAGATGGTAACAGTTAACACTATACCCTGATCCCATGTAGAAAAGGGGAAAAAGTGGTTGATGAAGATGATGACTGTGATGATATGGGTGAGTGTCAGCATAGCCAGCTGGAGTTTTGTAAAGAATGATATGTCCTCAGAATATCAAACTAATTTATAAAAGATGCTTATGTTACAAATATATTGGAACTGTATGTCATTTGTATGTCAAAATGATTTGAACAGATGCTTCTGTGGAAATTGTATTTGTGAGGTTTGCTTTTGTTAAAATGTATCAACAGTGCACCCTGTTGAAATTAAAAGAAATGTACATGTATTATTACAACTGAATTCATTTTATATGTTTTAATAGAGGACACTGGAACAGCAAAGGTTAACCCTAAGAAATATAAGGGCAATGTAAACGATCTGTTAACCCATTAAAAAGCTCCCCACAGTGCTGAATAGGACTGGAGATGCTGGGTCTGGGAAAGAGCCTTTGTCCATTAGCTAAGTGAAAGAGGGGAGGCTCCAGGCACTGCCATAAACATGTGGATGTGTATTGTGGCCATCTGTGCTAAATTCTTGTCTCAACTTCTAAAGGGAATACTGTGAGAACTTAGAGTCAGGAGACCAGATGAGGTAATTCTCCCAGCCCTCTTGAAAATTATATTTTAGTTTTCAAAAAGAGAAATCTCAGACTATAAAGTATTCTGTTTTGGAAGCCTGACTAGAAAGACCCTCACCCACAGGATCTTGCCTTGCAGTAGTGAGTAACTTAACTAGGGAACAGTACATTTTTCTACATGTAGTTAAGAATATAGTGAAGCTTAATTTAAATATTGTTTTTCTCTATTTGTATGGGTCTGTCCATCAATGTTAATTTCAATATTTTTTGTGGTTTACTGTGAATATATATTCAGTATTTTCATACTCTTATTTATTATTAAATATATTTAAAACTTTTATTGTGGCTGTTCCTTGTAAAAAGTATCTAACCTTTGAGAGTACTTATATTTATTTGGTGACACTGTGTGGGCACTCTAGAAGGCCCAGCCATCTTGGCGAACTACAACCACTTTTATTAGTATTAATTTTACACAGTATATAATCGGACACCCTTTGTTAAAAGACTAGAGTAGCTGATTTTGGAGTGTCTGGTGGCGGTGATAACTGCCTTATACTCTGGACAGAAGGGGACACAGCAGGTTAATCTGTGCCAGCCATTCCCACATGTGTTTGTGTGTGAGAAAAGTCAAATCTGTGTGTGTGTGTGTGTGTGTGTGTGTGTGTGTGTGTGTGTGTGTGTGTGTGTGTGTGTGTGTGTGTGCACGTGTGTATGTGTCTGTGAGTGTGTGTGCACGTGCTCGCACGCATATCGGCGACATGGGGCAGAAACACGAAGCACTGGGTTTACAGAGAGGGTGCTGGAGGACTTCCCTTGTACACTCGGCTGAGGACCTAACCCTACTGTGGGCAGTCTTTCCTGGGGCCTGGAGGGAGACAGATATAGAGACATCCAGATCTCGGGCTGAGTGTGATTCCTGTGTGCTCTTAAGGGAAATTGTACTTCATACAGAGAGGTCTGCATCTGGAAATATTCAGTGTATACATTTGTATTCCAGGTACAAGTCCTTCTCCAGTGTCATTTGTGAGGATTCAGCCTGCTTGATTACTGACCCCATGTGGGGATGACACATATTGGTGGCCATCACATAGTGGTAGTAGTGTAGTAGTGTTGGACATCACAGTGATGATGACACTTTTTGCCATGAGACATGGGTCTTTGAGTTGAATGACAGACACATGCACCTATATTCTTAGAATATGGCAGTGGCAGTAAACCAGGAAGAGAGTGCAGGTGTGTTCATTATTGTAATAAGATGTTGTGTGGCATTTCAGTGGCATCTACCCCTATTGAAAAAGACTAGGCATTTGAATTGAATGGATACTGCTAGCTTGTAGAATCACTTTAGTCTATCACTTAAACTAAAAAATTACTAAAATAGATGACAAGACAGGATAAAATAAGACAGTCCTATTACAGATGATTTTTTCATATGAGAAAAAAAAAACATTTCCTAATGACTGTCCATCCATTTAAAATGTAACTATGTCTAAAATACATATGTGACTCTGTTACATTCCCTGGTTGTTTATAAAAACACTTTTCACATACTACTAGATATTGTAAGCAAAACAGTAACCCATACTACTGCTCTTGGTAAAACAATATGTAAATTATATTTTACCAACATTCCATCACTGCACTATCTGTATGTACATGTGTCAAGCACAGAACTGGTTACTAAATCATGTCACTAACGCCATTTGCCAGCTTATGAAGGAGGAAGTAGACACAATCTTTCAACATATATGGTCGTAAGATGCCATGCCTCAATAGAGATTTCTCAGTTTAAACAGTAATTCCTGCTATCAAAATTAAAATAATGATTAGATTAATGCACTTTCCCATCAATGACTCCACATAATGGCCTGCTGACAGACTTAGGCCAAAGTCGTGGATTATATATTTCTTTATAATTTCTGAATGATATCATTTTTGCTGTTCCACAGTTATAAATAGTTTAATCATTGACCAATCTAGTAAGGCTCACACAAAATATTATCATTTTCTATTCATGTTACTATATTTCTAAATTCTGAATGGCAAAGTGTAAACTTAACAGCCAACAAATAAGTTAACAGGGATGTTGTATACCATGATTAGGGACATGTTGTATATGGGAAATTGGATGTGGTATTAGGCTGAAGTAAGGTATTGGCCTAAAGTTAAATGCCAAAAAATGCATAGTCATACCCTTCGGGAAAAACAAGGTTACCCCTAGCTACCATATAGGTGGCAATACACTGAGCACAGAAGAAGTTATTAGGGACCTGGGGACCCAGGTTGACAGTAGTCTGTCATTCGACACCCATGTAGCTAAAGTAGTTAGGAAGACCTTCTACATTGCCCACCTTATCATGAAGGGATTCACATCTAGATCAAGGGAGGTCATAGTTTCCCTGTACTCATCACTCATCAGACCAATGATTGAGTACAATGCCCCATTCGGAATGTATCTGACCCGACACTTGCAGCAGCTGGAGAGGCCACAAAAGTTCCTCACCAAAAGGATAAAGGGTCTCAAAAATCTGTCCTATGCTGCCCGACTGAAAGAACTTCAGCTCTATTCAGTCGCCACCGCTTGCTCAGAGGTGACCTGTGCCTGACATACAAGGCCATGTCAAACCCAGATTTGATGAATATGCTTCACCTCAATAAATCTAGATCCGTCAGAGCCACAAGGGTGGGAGACTTAAACCTTGACATGGCTATTAATAGGACGTGCTGGAGGGATAGATTCATCACCCAAAGACTCCCTATGCTGTGGAACAAAATCCCGGTATATGTGAGGCAGAGCACCTCGCTGGCCTTGTTCAAGAGAAATCTTGACCAATGGATGGGAGATCGCAGATATACCCCAGGGATTACCTCAGTGTCACTGCTCGACAGAGGCACAGCAAAACAATGGGTATAGTTCCCCATACTAAAGGGGTGGCGTAAGCCACAAAACTATGGGCTAGGCTTGTAAATGCCCTCGGGCAGATAGCTTAGTATAAACCTATGAACCTATGAACCTAAGTGCAAATAACATGCATGGGAATTAGGAGTGGACCTGTTGCATGGTAATTCATTATTGACTAGTGAGATTTTCTTTAGCTATTCCTGTCACAAATTAGTTTCTGAATGCTAACATAACTGTGAATATCTTATGTATTTGAAGTAACTGGACCATTTTTTTTGGGCGGGGGGTATGGTTTAGACATTCTTTTTTAATTATTCCCTTTGGGTCACACAATGCATCCAATCCTCTTGTGTAGTTTTGGTTTGCTCTCTGTCATGGCTTTATCACCGGAATTCATAACCTTCTTTAGCAGAATGTTTTCTGATGTAATTGCATGCCCTGTATATATTTAATTGTTTAAAAGAAGAATGTGGCATGGATGGGTTCCCTTATAGGTCCATAGGTTCATAGGTAGGTACTAAGCTATTGGCCCTAGGGCCTATATAAGCCTAGCCAAAAAGGTGCCCTGGGTATCGCCACCCAAGAAAATTATTTTCCTGTTCCCCTGTTGAGCAGAGCCACAGAGGTGATCCCTGGGGTTAATTTCCTATTTCCCATCCAACCATCAAGACTTTTCTTGAAGAGTGCTAATGAGGAGCTTTGTTTGATATAGATAGGTAGTTTGCTCCAGAGTATGGGAAGTCTCTGGGACAGGAATCTATCCCTCTAGCATGTTCTGTTTATTGTGGTGACAAGGTTTAGGTCCCTAGAGCATGTAGCTCAAGAGGGACTGGGATTTCTTTAAGTGGAGCATGTCCAACAGCTCTGGGTTTGACATAGCTTTGTATATTAGGCAGAGATTGCCTCTGAGTAGGCAATATGTGATGGAGTAAAGCTGGAGTTTTTTGAGACAGTCTGCATAGGGCATCTGTTTGAGGCTGGTAATCCTCTTTGTCAGGTTTTTCTGCACCCTTTCCAGTTGTTGTAGATGTCTTGTGAGGTACATACCAAAAGGGGGGCTGTACTCTATAATGGGTCTAATGAGTGACGAGCAGAGGTGAACAATGACCTCTTTTTTTCTGGATGAGAAACCTTTTGTGATGAGGTGTGTCATGTAGAAGGATTTCCTGATTACTGTGGCGATGTGATTATCAAAGGAGAGACTATTGTCCACCTGTGTCCCACGGTCTCTTATCACACTTCCTGTGTTAAGTAGACTACCACCTATGTGGTAGCTCATAGGTACAGAGTTTTTACCAAAGAGGATGATAATGCACTTTTTGGCATTGAGCTTGAGGCCATGGCTTTGACACCAGGCATCTGTCTCAGTGAGGTCCTTTTGTAGGATGTCCACATCATTAGGAGTTTCGATTATGGCTCCTAGTTTGCAGTCATCTGCGAACTTTGCTAGCCAAAGACCTTCTCTATTAGCCTGTACTTCAGAAAAGTAGATAGCAAACAGGAGAGGACCCAGGACTGAACCCTGTGGTACTCCACTTGTCACTGGTCTGAAGTAAGATTTGGCGTCTGCTACTTTCACAGTGTGGGTTCTATCAGTGAGCCAGTTACCAACCCATCTTGTGACATAGGGATTTATACATAGTTTAGTGAGTTTATCTATAATTCCAGAGTTTGGGATGGTGTCAAAAGCCTTGCCGAGAGCTAGATAGGCTGTGTGAACCACCTTACCCTCGTCTATGGCTTTGGTGACTGCTTCAAAGAAGTCATATCAGGTTTAGGAGACATGATCTGCCTTTTACAAATGCGAACTGGGTGGAGTCCAGAGTTTGGAGATTACCAGTGTCTTTGTTTATAAGTTTCATGATGATATGTTCCATGGCCTTGCAGACCAGGCTCATTAGGCTAATGGGGGGTAGTTCCCGGGGTCCGTGGTGGCTCCCCTTTGTGGAGTGGGATAACCGTCGCTGTGCTCCATTCAATGGGCACAAAGCTTGAGGTGAGGCTATGATTGAACATGGTGCTTAGGTGGGGTGCCAGTTCATTCTGGAGTTCATGTAGAATGCAGCCTGGGATGTTGTCAGGTCCCATGAATGCTGTGGTCTTGGCTTTGGAGAGTGTGTTTTTTACCTGTACAGCCATAATTACAGGAACTTTGCATTCTTCCAGTATAGAGATGGGCCCTTTGGGGGGGGGGCGGTAAAGTTAGCACTGAACCTATCTGCCAGGATGTTGGCAATATCAGTTGGTTCTGTATATTTAGTGCCAGTGTGCTGTAACTCAGAGCAGATCTGAGTGCTGCCATTGAGATTCTTGACATAGCTATAGAATGCTTTGTGGTTGTCTTTAGAATCAGTAGCAATTTTGTTTTCATAACTAACTTTGAAGGATTTTATGAGGGATCTCAGCTTCTTAATGAGGCTGACCAGGGAGTTCCTCCAATCATGGGATTTTACTCATTTTTGCAACAGTTTCTTTCTTGTGTTATAGAGTTTGTTTATGGCAGGGGACCACCAGATTGGCTTCCTTTTTTTTGGAGGATAGCATCTTAGCTCTGTTAGGGAAAGCACAATCCATGCACTCGTGTAAGTGCTTATAAAGTGCATTTGTGTAGGATTCATCAGTCAAACCTCTATTGTCCATCTGCATGGGTGTTGTGAAGTTTGCCACTTCTGTCTTAAGAAGCATGAAGTTGGCTTTGGAGAAATTTTTACGGCAGTTTCCCTAATGTGGGGTGGGGCGGGATGTGGATATCTAGGGTGATTAGCTTTTGGTCGGATCTGACCAATGAGGAATTGACCTCTGGTTTGGAACACCGGTCGCCCATGTTGGTAATGACCAGGTCTAGGATATTGCTGCCCCTGGTGGGGGTGTGGGTAAGTTGATCCAAGGTGTTGGAATTTATAAATTCCAGAAAACGTTGAGCAAAAGAGTTGGTACATGAGTAGTTTTCCCAGTTAACGGTGGGGTAATTGAAATCATCCATTATTAGGGTGTTGGGTTGTACCCTAATATTTTCTAGTGTATCAAGAAATGAGGAGTGGGAATCCTGGGGCATGGTAGGGGATCTGTAGCAAGTTACAATTTGGATTGCGGTCTTACCCAAAGTTAGTTGTACTTGGATAATCTCGGATGCATTATGCTGAGCAACTAGCCTGGAGGTGTGGATATCCTTAATGAATATGGACACACCTCCGCCTTTAGTGCATTGGTCCAGGTTAGGTGGGTTTAGTCGAATGATCAAATGAGAGACCATACCCCAAAGCATAAACATTGAAGGGGAGGCAGAATATCAATTGGGATGGGAGTGCTGTGTGAGATCACACTATAGTGGTGTGAAAAGTATTTCTCGTTTCTTCACTGTGGTACGATCTCAGAGTTGGTATGTATAAGCAGATTTGGATGTGAGGGGTCTGGCCATCAACATGGGCAGTAGAGAGGGGCTCTGGGTTTCCATTAGGAATCTACCCTCTGCTGGATGTCATTTTTTTAATAATGCTAAGGTGTTCTATATCACATTTTTCTCAAGCACATTCAGAATCAAAACATGTGGCATCATTGCATACAGGAATTACACAACAGGCTATCAGATTTATTTATGAGTCAAAGCTGCAGCCATTTAATCCTATAAACCTTTTGTTCTAATTTCCAGTCCACATAAATATTCTCATGTCCATATAACTGTCATTACTACTTACATTGCTCACTGCCTTCATTTTGGAATGTATTTCTGTTTCTAAAGGTTTGCCGTGATACTAAAATGATATACCAATTTAATACATCGAATGGCATTACATTTTAAGTACCTATTGATAGTATAACTAGTAGTCATTGTTGTTGCTCAAAATAGAAGCTTTTTTATCAAAAAGTTATTTTATGATTCTTATATAAAATTTATACATATTGCCATGATAGCAGGTAATGACACTTTAGATGGAGTTTCACTGGCCAAATGCAACCAGACTGTATGACAAATTGGCTAAAAACTATGGCTTGGAAAACAACCAAAATTACTTTTAGAAAAGGATTCAGGGATTGTACCACATGCAGTCCCCTGCTTTATGAAACAGTCTAGGTTTTTTTAAACTTGGAGGAGACAGAAAATGCTCCCATGAAGACTGAGTACTTTGGGCATAATTTAGAGTTAATGTATACACTTGGTCAGGTACAATTTGACCAAATAATATTTTCCTTTCTGGTTTAACAGTCAGTCTCTAAGAAAAGTGTTCCACTGATTCAGATTTTGACTACAAGATCTTACTTTGCTTTCGGTCTTGCAACAGTTCTTTTGACTGAAAAAAAAAATCAGAAGGTACAAATGATTAAAAGCACATTTGACTGAAAAGTCATTTCATCAAAAGTATGCAACAGACCATGTTTACAATAAAAAGCTTTTTTGCATGGAGATAAGCCCCTCTCTTGCATCCCCAATTATGGGGCTTTATCCATCCCACTTACCTTACTTGTGTATTCTAACTCCATATTCACACACCTGTGCAGAAAAGAAAAAAGATGACATAGAGTGAATCAGTGCTGGTTCATGAAAATATGCATCTACATATCTGAGGGCATTATCAATTCACACAAAATCTTCTGAAATTTTCTTACCAGCTCCCATAATCAAAACCAATACCATAAATGCCATCTATATAATTTTGCAATTTCTGATGAAATAGTTTTTTTTCAGTCAAATGTACATTCATTTTAAAAGCAGACATGTATAACAGAAATAAAATGGTATACATACATGCTTTTAAACTATGCTTAACTATAATTTACTGACTATATAATCTCTCTTTTATCTGGCATTATATACCAGCATATAAACTGACATCTGATATTAATCTCCCTGACAGAAATATGACCCATCTCTGATCAATGCAGAAAAGTATAGTCATAAAACTGTGAATTACAAGTAAACATTTGAAATCTGTGATTTTATGCATCATCATCTGACAAATACTGACTTTGAGATTTTTGTTGCTTGGAGAAAGAGGATTCTCTGAGACACTGCAGTTTTAATATCACCACTGGTTGTTTCATGACTGCATGTACAAGAATCTTAAGACCTTTAGTTCATAGGTGTATAGTAGGCCAACAACTACTAGGACCCTTATAAGCCCAACTGTGCAACCCAAATCGGGCCCACAAATATGATTTATATAGGAGGTGATTTACTGACTACATCTGTTCATCAGAGACACAGGCACCAGACCAGAGGAGAATTTCTGATTACCCATCTTTCAGTCCAAGTTGGACTAAAATATGCATAGGGAGGAACTCTGCTTCACATGGATGCAGGTCCTGTTACAGAGAATGGGAATTCTCTGAGAAACATACCTATCTCTCCATGCTGTTATATTTATGTTAAAAGCAAAATTTAAGTATTTTAATTTAGTAGTTCTGATGCTGTTGTTTTTCTGGATGTGCAAAAGGTTCATCAAAACAGGGTCCAGGGATATCTTGTATACCAGGCAAAGATCATTTCTTTGTATTCTGTGTGATATCAAGTAAAGAGACAGGGCTTTAAGATAATCAGCACAGGTCATTGTGTTTATTCTCTGTATTGTTTTTATATGGAACTTTTGTGGACATTCCAGTTGCTGCATGTGTCTGATCAGGTACATATTGAAAGAAAAGAAATAAAATGTATCTGCTTTTACTGTATTTGTGTTTCTTCCTACTTTATTTTGCTTTTGCGTCATCTTAAAACTACTCAATTGTATTTATTACTGCTTGGTGTAACTCATTCTAAGCCTTTTAGTTTAAGCACTTGGGCTTCAGACCAGTTGTTTTACATTAAGAAGGTTTGTGGTCTGCACTGGAGTGGCAGAACATGTAGCTTACATCCTTCTAAGTTGGGAACTGCTGATTGAGGGCTCAGTGTCTGTTATTGTAGAAGTGTATTAATTCTGGTTTAAGCACTTGGGCTTCAGGCCAGTTATTTTACATTAAGAGGGTTCGTGGTCTGCACTCTTGTGGGAGGAGAGGCTGGACTCTGCCCTTTTGATCTGTGAATTTCTGGTTAAAGGCTTATAGTGCCTGCATATTTGAACTGCTTCTTACTGAAATTGGTACACCTTGTTTGCTGTAGCATAGACTAGATCCAGGCCTGCTGAATCTAGCTTTGTTTGTATAACTTGAGCACTAATCCAGGCATTCTTTAAAGTATTCAATTGTATTTATTACTGCTTGGTAGTAACTTGATTAAAGTGTAGCTATCATTCTAAGTCTTTTGGATTAAGCACTTGGGAATCAGACCAGTTGTTTTACATTAGGAAGGTTTGTGGCCTGCACTGTGGTGGCAGGACAGGTAGCTTACATCCTTCTAAGTTGGGAACTGCTGATTGAGGGCTCAGTGTCTGTTATTCTAAAAGTGAATTAGTTCTGGTTTAAGCACTTGGGCTTCAGGCCAGTTATTTTACATTAAGAGGGTTCGTGGTCTGCACTCTTGTGGGAGGAGAGGCTGGACTCTGCCCTTCTGAGCTGGGAATTTCTGGTTAAAGGCTTATAGTACCTGCATATTTGAACTGCTTCTTACTGAAATTGGTACACCTTGTTTGCTGTAGCATAGACTAGATCCAGGCCTGCTGAATCTAGCTTTGTTTGTATAACTTGAGCACTAATCCAGGCATTCTTTAAAGTACTCAGTTGTATTTATTACTGCTTGGTAGTAACTTGATTAAAGTATAGCTATCATTCTAAGTCTTTTGGATTAAGCACTTGGGCTTCAGACCAGTTGTTTTACATTAGGAAGGTTTGTGGCATGCACTGTAGTGGCAGGACAGGTAGCTTACATCCTTCTAAGTTGGGAACTGCTGATTGAGGGCTCAATGTCTGTTATTCTAAAAGTGTATTAGTTCTGGTTTAAGCACTTGGGCTTCAGGCCAGTTATTTTACATTAAGAAGGTTCGTGGTCTGCACTCTTGTGGGAGAAGAGGCTGGACTCTGCCCTTCTGAGCTGGGAATTTCTGGTTAAAGGCTTATAGTGCCTGCATATTTGAACTGTTTCTTACTGAAATTGGTACACCTTGTTTGCTGTAGCATAGACTAGATCCAGGCCTGCTGAATCTAGCTTTGTTTGTATGCTTGTTGTTTGTTTGCTTGTTATTTCCCTGAAATGCTAATTCCACCTAAAATGCGGCTTTTCAGTGCTTCTGTGGATCCCTAGTGATATCTGCATTGCTTACTGTACTTATTTCCTTGTTTCACTTGAAAGAAAGTTACTGTTTGTCGTTTTTGCATTTAAGTTACCTGTAACATATTGCATTTAAGTTACCTGGCACTTGCTCACTAAGTCAGCACAAAAAAATTAAAAGCACTAAACCCTCACAAACTCCCCTTGAGTACCTTGTTCCCCATTGGCCCTTATTTCAATTATAAAGGAATTCCCAATACTATTCTAGCATGTCCAAAGGTCAGATGTCAATCTCCTCTCCGGTCCAGCTGGTGAATCTGGGAATCTTGAGGCAATGTTACAACTGCCTCATGTACACAGACAACCCTCTCCTCCTCCCAACAAATTCCAACACATGTGAGAGATGCAACCATATAGCCAAACTGGAGGCTAAGCTCTCTCAACTCAGTACTGGCGTAACAAGTCAGGAGGAGAAGGAAACCACACTCACTACAATTCCAGTCTCACATAGACATACCACGACAGCAATCCAAACACATAAACACACAAAAACATACTCGAAGGCTCTAAATAAAAATGCCTAAGCAGCAGAGACCTCCAAAGCAGACACCTAAGTAACCGCTACCCCAAAACAAAACACATGCAGCACATAGCTCACAAAGTCAGTGTGCCGAACAGTCACAGCCCTTAAGGCTAAACAACACACCTGATACACTTGTAATAGGTGACATTATTGTCAGGCACACTGACGTCCCGCTCACCAGGCTGAACAAGGAGAAAGTCATGGCGAGCTGCCTGTCGGGCGCTGGGATCCCCCACATAACACAAGCACTAAGGTCACTCCAAGGCAAGGACAAATATGACTCAGTCATTGTCCATGCTGGTGTGAATGACCTGAGATGTACCTCCCTGGACTACATGAAAAGAGACATAGAGGAGCTCTCTGAGCATGTAGCTCAGGCCGGTATGACCCTGACCTTGAGTAGCATCTTATCCTCACCAAGAATGATGCCACAATATGAAGACAAGATGATCAATTTCAACAATTGGCTTACATATTGGTGTAATTCAAAGGGGAACAATGCCTGTCAGCCTTGGATGACATGCTCGACAAGCCACGATGCTTCGCTAGGGACGGCTTGCACCTGTCACCCCTGGGCTTTCGGATATTGGCAAAGGCTCTTGCTACCCCCATAGTGCATTTTTTAGGCAAGGCTCAAAAGACAAACCCACCTCCAAAGGTTAACCAAGGGATAAGAAACTAAGAGTAATGCTACTCAACGCCAGAAGTCTAAACTTCAAGATGCACGCACTTGAAACTCTCCTTAGCATGGAGAACATTGATATCTGTACAGTAACAGAAACCTGGTTCAAGGCTCCCGAGAGCACCCCAGCACTACCAGGTTATACCTCATACCATGCTTTTCGGCCCCAAAACTTGGACTAAACCACAAAAGGAGGGGGAGTATCAATATTTGTCAAAGATACTCACACCTCTAGGTTGGTGGCACAGCACGAAGCATCAGAGACTATCCATGTGCAACTAACAGTGGGTAAAACTGCCTTCCAGTTTATAGCCTGCTACAGACCACCCTCCCAAACCCAGGAACCCTACTCGGCCTTCCTGAGAACACTGGAAAATATGAAGGTCTCTCCAAATACCATTATATTGGGCGAATTCAACTACCAAACATAGACTGGGAGCATTACTCTAGCTCCAACACCCTAGCCCAAAGGTTCCTAGAATTTATAAACTCAAATACTATGGAACAACTTGTTACCACTCCCACAAGAGGGGAAAACATACTGGACCTGATCATCACCAACATGGGTACTCTATGCTCCAGACCAGAAGTGTATCGCTCACTGGTAAGATCAGACCATAAACTAATTTCACTGGATATTCACATCCTGACCTCACCCCCTGCCAAGTAAACCACAGTGAAAATCTTCTCTAAAGCAAATTTCACACTCCTCAAAACCGAGGTGGAATCCTTCAAAGCCCCCGGGCTTGTGGAAAATACGGCCCAGACAGCAGAATCCTTTATAAACGCATTCTATGAACACTTTCTGGAATGCATGGATCATGCAATCCCAAATAAAACCAAGACCCAATCCTCCAAAGGCAGACGTCCTGTCTGGTGGACCCCAGTCATAAACAAACTATACAACAGAAGGAGGAAGCTACTACATGATAGAGCAAAATCCCAAAAAGGGAAGGCATCTCTGATCAGTATTAGCAAAAACTACGGGCACTCATAAAATCGTCTAAGGCCAGCTTCGAGAGAAAAATTGCACAGGACACTAAGGATAATCACAAGGCTTTCTTTAGTTATGTTAGGAACCTGGGTGGGAATTCCCAGATATGATCAGAATTAGTCCAAAATGACAAAAAACACACCGAACCCACTGACATTGCCAACATCCTAGCTGACAGGTTCAGTGCAAACTTCTCCCCCCCTACCCAACAAAAGGGCAAATATCTATCCCAGCAGAGTGCTGCCCCCCTGACATCTCAGATGCTCAGGTAAGAGCCGCCCTCTCCAAAGCAAAAAACACAGCATCAATGGGACCAGGCGGTGTCCCGGGCTGCATCCTACATGAACTCCAAGAAGAGCTAAACCCAAACATAAAACCACTGTTCAATCTCAGCCTTACTACAGGATATGTACCCAAAGAGTGGCGTACAACAACAGTGGTCCCTCTCCACAAAGGTGGTGCCTCAACGGATCCTGGAAACTATCGCCCCATAAGCCTGAGTAGCTTGGTCTGCAAAGCTATGGAAAGGATCATCATGGACCTCATAAATAAAGATATTGGGGACCTACAGACACTGGATCCTACCCAGTTCGGCTTTGTTAAGGGCAGATCCTGCCTCTTAAACCTGGTCGATTTCTTTGAAACAGTCACCAAGGCCATTGACGAGGGGAAGATGGTCCACACAGCCTACCTGGACCTCGCAAAAGCCTTCGATACAATACCCCACTTGGGCATTATAGATAAGCTCACCAGCTTAAATATAAACCCCTATGTCACTAGATGAGTTGCAAACTGGCTCAAGGACAGAACCCACATGGTTAGAATTTCTGGAGCCATGTCAGACTCTAAACCAGTTACAAGTGGCATCCCACAAGGCTCAGTCCTGGGACCTCTCTTGTTCGGTATATATTTCTCAGAGGTACAGGCCAACACGGAAGGACTGTGGCTGACCAAGTTCGCAGATGACTGCAAACTGGGCGCCATAATCGACTCTCCAGCCGACACAAGCATCCTCCAAAAGGGCCTCATAGAAACAGACAACCGGTGCCAGAGCCATGGCCTCAAGCTAAATGCCAAAAAGTGTATAGTCATCCCCTTTGGCAAAAACAAAGTGCCCACAAATTACCACATAGGAGGTAATCGATTAAGTACAGAAGAAGTAATTAGAGACCTGGGGAGCCAAGTTGATAGCAATCTCTCATTTGACAACCACGTGGACAAAGTGGTTAGAAAAACATTTTATATAGCCCACCTAATCATGAAGGGATTCACATCTACATCAGGGGAGGTCATCGTGCCTCTTTACTCATCCCTCATCAGGCCCATAATTGAGTACAATGCCCCTTTTGGGATGTACCTTACCAGACACCTGCAGCAACTGGAAAGACCCTAAAAGTATCTCACCAAGAGGATCAAAGGGCTCAAACAGATGCCATATGCTGCCCGGTTAAAGAAACTCCAGCTCTACTCAGTGGCATACCGCCTGATCAGAGGCGATCTGTGCCTGACATATAAAGCCATGTCCAACCCGGAATTAATGGACATGCTGCACCTCAGAAAATCCAAATCCCATCGAGCTACGCTCAAGAGACTTGAACCTCAGCACTGAAATAAATAGGACATGCTGGAGGGACAGATTCATAACCCAAAGGCTCCCTTCACTCTGGAATAAAATCCCAATCCAGGTTAGGCAGAGTTCCTCATTGACTCTCTTCAAGAAGAATCTTGATGAGTGGATGGGAGATCGTAGGTTTACCCCGGGTATCACTTCTGTGTCACTGTTAGACAGATGCACAGTATACTAACCTCGAAAATGGGCATAGCAAAATTAATTTAAAATGGGTGGCGAAAGCCAAACACACTCTGGCTAGGCTTATAAATGCCCTAGGGCAGATAGCCTAGTATGAACCTATGAACCTATGAACCTAAGAGGCATTATACTCTATGGTAGGTCTGATGAGGGCCAAGTACAGTGGTATAATGACTTCACTTTACCTAGATGCCATACTCTTGCTTATAAATCGAGCAACACAGAAGCTGCAGAACAGAGCTTGTGGGTGTAACTTTAAGAAGCATTTTCAGATGTAGGCACGTGCATATAAATAGTGAGCATGTGCAGGCAGCAGTGCCATTTTGAGAGAACAGCCAGAGTGTTAACATGTATGAGTGTATTAGTCAGTCTGTTTATAAGTTTATTTAAGTTTAAGTTACTAAACCTCATTCCTGATATGTTTGTTTGTAATAAAGCTGCTTGAACTGAACCCACAACTGTTCGTCTGTTTTATCCTGACCAGATGAGTGACAGAAGGATCTTCTGACTACCTTAGACACATGTTGGTTAAAGGCTAGGTTACTGTTTACATGAGTTCCCAGATCCCTGACTAGTAAGTCAACTTTTAGGGATGTTTTATTGATGATGTAGTTAGCGGGTGGCCAACTTTCCAGAAAGTACTATAATGCATTTCTTGGTGTTGAGTTTTAAGCCGTGGCTTTGTAAACAAGCGTTTGGCTGTGCTGGACCTTTCTGAAGGGTGTTCTCTTCTTGGGAGGACTCAGTGACTGCTCTCAGTTTGCAATAATTTGTGATCTTTATTAGCCAGAGACCTTTGATATTGGCTTTGACATCCAAGAAGTAGATTCCCAAGAGAAGTGGGCCTAGCACAGAGCTATGTGGGACTACACTGTTGACTGGCCTCTTTGTTGAGGTGGCTTCACTGATTCTAATATATCAGTGAGGCAGCTAGCTATACAGTGTGTTATAAATGTGTTTATACCAAGTTCCATAAGTTTGTTGACAATGCCTTAGTGGACTATTGTATCAAATGCTTTAGCCAGATTTAGGTAGGCAGCATGCACCATTTCTACTCATCCATTGTCTTCGTGGCCTTTTGAAAGAAGTCTGCCAGATTCAATAAACATATCTTTCCTTTGACAATGTAAAACTGGAATGGATTAATTGTCTGGAGGTCTCCTTTGTCCTTGCTGATAACTTCCATGATAATTATTTCCATGGCTTTGCAAATAAGTCTAGTCAGACTAATGGGTCTGTAGTTTCCAGGATCTGTTGAAGGTTCTCCTTTATTAAGAGGGATAACTGCTACAGTCCTCCCTTTAAATGGCACAATGCCTCTTTTAAGACTATAGTTAAATAATGAAAAATACCAACCAATAACTAAAAATGAACAAAATAAAAACACAACAGTGATGCAAATCACCAGAAATTTAATATATAAAATTAGTGCTTTTGTCCCAAAATTAAGGACTTAATGAGATAGCAGAAATCCTAGAAATGCAGTCTTTAATAGCATGCATTAATTAGTCACATGTGGCTAACCACCTAATGAATACAATGTTTACATAGCATTAATATATTATTATATTGCTATATTGTTAAAATACCTTGACTTAAATATCACATAATACCAATAAATAAATAATCAACAGTATCACCAAGAATGTTAAAATATTGAAATAAATAAATAGGTATTATAAGAATTTATTAATGACTATTCATATATAAAATATTATATATCCATGGTTCTTAATTGCAAGTTGCAATCAACTGATGCTTTAGCATTTAAACTATGGAAAGAAGTTGTGTTTAATTTAATTTGTCAGTATAATTTTTTTGCCTCTATCATTGCTTCCCAAAAACCACCCCTAATTGGCTTAGGAGTTTTTTCAGCAACATAAAATAGGAACTTTTTAAAAATGTTCACAGCATAGAATGTTTATACGGTGCATTGGTAACATACTTCATTTTTATTGTATAACAATGCTGATGAATTCTATTTTTAAGTTATCTTTCTGTTTTCCTACATTGTAAGCATTGCAGGACATACACAAAGCTTTGTATAACACTCCCATATTTTTACAATTGCATTTACATTATTGGTTTAAATATGTGATATTTAAGTCATGGTATTTTAACAATATAGCAATATAATGATATATTAATGTTATACAATTTTTTGTTTAATTAATTGGTGCTATAGTTAAATTGTATTCATTGGGTGGTTTGCCACATGTGACTGTAATACATGCTATTAAAGACTGCATTTCTAGGGTTTCTTTTTATCTGATGACATCCTTACTTTTGGGATGAAAGTGCTAATTTTATATATTAAACTTCTGGCAATTTGCAGTGGAGTTGTGCTTTTTTATATAGTTAAATAATGACTCTAGCGGTCCTGATAAGTTATATTTTAGACTGTTCAGGAAGCTTTCTGGGATGTTATCAGGGTCCTTTGCGGCCATGTTCTTGCTTTAGTGTGCACAGTCAGTAAATGCTCCCTAGTTATAGTCAGAGTGATTGTGTAGATTGTATTCTTTGCAGGATGGTTGGGGGGTGAGAAAAGGTAAAATTGAAGCTGAATTTGTTCTCTAACAGGTTCACTATATCACCAGATTCAGTGAATGTGACACAATTAACCACCAGTTCAGCACATTGCTGTGCACTGCCCTTGAGGTTTATGACATATTTGAAGAAGGCCTTATGGTTATCATTCACCTGGGAGGATATCTTACCCTCAAAGTTGGCTTTGCTTTCCTTAATTAACCCTCTTAGCTGCCTATTTAGTTTGATGAGAGAGTTTCTATCTTTATGGAAATTTTCCTTCCTGACTTTTGTCATTTTTTCCTTTTGTTTATTTATTTATTTATTTTTATTTATCTGTTGACATTTGACTGCAATTTGTTTACCGGATTGACTGGGTAGGTACCCATTTTCAGCAGAGGCCCAGGGAGAAAAGCTCAAAAGTACTACAAAATATTTTAAGAAAAATAATTTTACAGTCTTTAAAAATAACACAAACAACAAATACAGTCTAAAATAATTATACCAAATTAGACATAATGTGAAAACCTTGGTTAAGAATAGATACAAGATATAAGACAATGATTTAATAGTTAGAGAAATGTTGGCTAGGCTAAATTATAGGGAAATTAAAGGTACATTAGTATAATACAAACAGGAATAGCTATGCAAAGTGAGAGCAAAGCAGGTTTATAGTATATTTAGAGAGAAGTCCAGGTGAGAGAAATTGTTAGAAGTAAGGAAGTGAGTGAAGAAGGGAGAGTAGGGTGATGTAAGGTCCACATTTGGGGATATAGTTCATCCTGGTGTTGAGCAAGAACAGAGCCAGATTTTGGCTAGGAAGTCTTTCAGAATAGTTTTAAATTATGTGGGGATTGACCTGGTGGACAACATGGTATGAGTACAATGTCCAACAGATTTGACAGGGTTGTAGACAGACAGCAGATTTTGGTCATTGGATCATAATGACTGACGAGGAACACAGTTATGCAAAATGTTAGTCAGTTCTGGACAAACAGATGGATTCTGGATAATTTTTAGGTGATTAGAAGTTGTGTATATGTCAGCTGATTGGGTAATCCTAACCAGTTTAGGCTTTTTAGGTCTATACAGTGATGGGTTCTTAAAGGGGTATTTGCTGAAAATGAGAAACTCTATTATAGCATTGTTCAAGTTTTGATTTTTGTGATGCCTAAAGGTTATTAAGGATGGCAGCACCATAACAAAGTATGGGGAAGTGATAAGTAGTGGCAAGTGTAGCTTTAATTGTATCAGTGAGAAAGTTTTTGGCTCTATAAAGCATCCCTAGTTTTTGATGAGTTTTTCTTATGCAATTATGTACATGCAGTTCAAATTCAAGGTTATAATCCCTAATAATCTGCCACAAAAGGTGACTTCATTGTTTGTATTATCAAGGGAGAGGACTTTAAGTAATTTTTTGTAGGTGTGCCATGTTGTCAGATGTACAAATGAGTGTAGAGTCATCTGCATACTGCATTAGAGAGGTCAGCTATGTGGCTGGGTGGTGGGTGTTAGTAAGAATGTTAAAAAAAGAGAGGACCATGGATTGAGCCTTGTGGTACACTGTTGGTGACTAGGAGGTATGGATAGAGGGTGGAGTACCATTTTACTAATTGATACATATTGGGTAGGTGGCTTTTGAACTATAGAAAAGTAGGCTGAAAGAAACCTAATGGGGAGATTTGAAGTAGAAGTTTGCTGTGACAAACTGTGCCAAAGGCTTTAGACAAGTCTTGAAATAAAGAAAATACTAGTTTGCCATTATCTCTAGATTTATTGACAGTATCTATATAGTTTAGAAGTGCAGTGCTAGTACTATGGGAAGGATGGAAGACATGTTGTGTGGGGGATAGGAGTTCTTCCTGAAGGAAGATAGTCTAGCAAGTGTTTTTCAATGCATTCTTCAAGTACTTTGGGAATATGATTGCTGTAGGTCTGGGGATATGATTGCAGTAGGTCTAAAGTTAGTAAAGTGTCTTGAATTTCCTCCTTTATATAGAGGGATAATGTGTGATTTTTTCCAGATAGAAAATCTCTCTCTCTCTTGTTGTTGTATATCCTGTTTAATTTGGGATTATCACTAGGGCAGTTTGTTTCTGGGGTTACTCCTGGGCTTACTTCTGGTAGGTACAGCAGCCTCTATGTAGCTACTGACATAGTGGTACAGAGTTTCTGAGTGCAATTCTGCAAAACATCATGGTGATGGACAGATTGACAGACGAGATCAGACAGGAGGCCCCATGGACAATGATGTTAGCAGATGACATTGTGATCTGTAGTGAGAGTAGGGACCAGGCTGAGGAGACCCTGGAGAGGTGGATATATGCTCTAGAGAGGAGTGGAATGAAGGTCAGCAGGACTAAGACAGAATATATATGTGTGAATGAGAAGGAGGATAGAGGAATGGTGAGGATGCAGGGAGTAGAGGTGGCGAAGGTGGATGAGTTTAAGTACTTGGGATCGACAGTTTAGAGTAATGGTGAGTGTGGAAGAGAGGTGAAAAAGAGAGTACAAGCAGGGTGGAATGGGTGGAAAAGAGTGGCAGGAGTGATTTGTGACAGACAGCTACCATTAAGAGTGAAAGGGAAGGTCTACAAGAAGGTAGTGAGACCAGCTATGTTATATGGGTTGGAGATGGTGGCATTGACAAAAAGGCAAGAGTCAGAGCTGGACGTGGCAGAGTTAAAGATGTTAAGATTTGCACTGAGTGTGACAAGGATGGACAGGAATAGGAATCAGTATATTAGAGGGTCAGCTTAGGTTGGACGGTTTGGAGACAAAGCCAGAGAGGCGAGATTGTGTTGGTTTGGACATGTGCTGAGGAGGGATGCTGAGTATATTGGGAAAAGGCTGCTAAGGCTGGAGCTGCCAGGTAAGAGGAAAAGAGGTAGGCCTAAGATAAGGTTTAAGGATATGGTGAGAGAGGACATGCAGGTGGTTGGTGTGACAGAGCAAGATGCAGAGGACAGGAAGAAATGGAAGCAGATGATCTGCTGTGGCGACCCCTAATGGGAATAGCCGAAAGAGAAGAAGATCACTTTATAAAAGGTAATTTGCCTTGGAGTAATTCCTCACTGTTACTGCCTTTAATGAGATTACTGAGTTGATTTCAATTTTGAAGGAGACAACTAATTCCATGCATTTCTTCCTAGCATCCAAGCCACTATAATATACTTGGCCTTCACCATTCCCTTATAGACAACATTTACTTTATGAGTCTGATTCATAGGTTCATAGATTCATAGGATGATACTAAGCTATTGGCCCAGAGGCCCTTATAAGCCTAGCCAAGAATTTCACCCATGTTCCCTCAAAGTCAACACCTGTTTCCCCTGTCCTGCAGGGACACAAGTGGGATCCCAGGGGTATATTTTTTGTTTCCCATCCAGTCATCCAGGTTTCTCTTAAAGAGGGCTAGAAAGGTACTCTGCTTGATATTAGAGTAGTACTAGCCTAACTGTACTTGTGGGCCATTTTAAGCCTAACCAATTACCCCAATCAAATCCTGCACCTTGTGTTTGTAAGGCAAACACCTTAACCATTATGCCAACCTCCCTCCCAGGATGGTCCTCCAAGAGTGGTTCTAGCATTTTGTAGCAGAATAATGTAATAATGTTACTACTGTTTATCTTTCTCCATGAATGTGAGCAGATATGAAATCACAAATTAGCTTTATGGAAAACTAAACAAAGGATCATTGTTCAGCCATTTGTGATTCCCTCCTAATTCTGAAGATAATGAAGTAAAAATCTAAATAATTTGAGCCCTTAAATAAATATTTCTTGCTGCATGTCATCATTCATTTTTCAATAAAATCACTGCAATATATTTTCTTTATTTGTTGTTTTTTTAATATTGCTTGGAAGGTGGAGAGGCAGCATTTACCTTATTCTGTATCACTTTGCTATACAGCAATTTTATTAAGCAGCGCTGAAGGCCATACCTCTCAACTTCTTTGCTGAAGAACTCTGAACATAGCCAAAACAGTGTGGTGACAAAGGCACAAAAATCAGGGAATCTTTTTTTTTTTAAAACATTACTTTAATTCAATTAAAAAAGTTTATAGCACTAGAAGTTTTGCAGTAACATACATTTTCAGAAAAATAGAAACATGAAACTCTAATGTTTTCATTACTGACTGCCTATAACCCTTAGTGATTTATCAGATAAACAACAGTTTTATGAGGGGGTAATGGCAAAAATGTGGACCAAAATCAGGGATTTCCTTCAAAATCATTTGTGAACTATGTCAACCAGCATATCTATAGGAAGTTGTTGTTGTTATCTTTCGGCTTTTCCTGGTTAGGGGTCACCACAGCAGAACTCCGGTCCACTAATGATTGGCAGTAGATTTTGACGAACGCCGAGGTGCCAGCTCGACATTCAACCTTCAACGAAGGCACGCCCATATACGCATGTCTTTCGAATGCCCACCCAACTGCAGGGAGGACATGCAGACTCCGCACAGAAGGCACTCCCCACACTCCAGCCGAGAATCGAAAAGGAGAACCTGTTGCTGTGAGGCAACAACGCTAGGAAGTATTATGGAAAATAAAGGCAGTACAAAATAAAATGCAGTCATTTTACTGAAAAATTACTGACAGACTTTATTGTATTTCATGGAAAAGTTAAGGCAAATCTGGAGATTTTAAAAGTTACATATGCTTAGTTTAGGGAGATGGGGACATGTGCTTAGGACATGGTTAATCCTGCTGTTGTTTATTTGATTACTTCAGTTTTTAATCACTAGACCAAAAGGTTAAAAGGTCACACAGACAGACCAATTAGAAAAACTACAAAAAAAAAAAAAATACCTAGCCAAGCTAGAGTTTTCACTGTGTGATACCTTAAACCTCCTGCAATACAGTCCCATGGGGATGAAGACATAAGAAGGCTGAAACGTTCATGTCAACAACTGATGGTGTTTGGCTTAGTTGGCCTGAATATTTCCATAAATGGAAACAGTAAAAAGACATAGGCATTCAGAAGCTATATAGCTAAAACACTTGATGTCATTAAGGTGTCATTTGCATATATATCACATGGGCCTGTATTATTCAGTTTTTAATCACAAAATTTGTGAAACGTAAAAAAGTAATTATTCAGTAAGTGCTTCTTTAGTTTAAACAAGGAACTCTTACTACAGGGATGTAAATGTCATATTTCATGAAAATTGCATGAATTCAGTCTTATGTATGTTTCAACAGATATACAACTATTTACTAATATAAACAGCAGAAACAGGAATTGAGGCCTTTAACTGATCAAAAACTAATAGGAAAAAAACTGTAATGACTAGTTTGCCACCACTATATTAACATGATTAGGAGGATGTTTGTTGATTTCCTACTACAAATAGAATGAGTTATGAAAAAGCATTTGCAGTCATTCCTAAGATAGGCCAAAGAAATAAAAAAAAATCTTTGGTTTCCTTTACCTGGACTCAGCAGATGTAGATGTTAATGGAGGTGCTAGTGACAAAGAAATTGAGAAATAAGTTCTGGAGAACAATACCGGATCCAGCATTAGGACAACAAGAAAGTCATCTAGGGCTCACTGACTGAGAGGTGGCTCCTGCTGCCTGGGATGGGGCCTGCTTGCTGAGGGATCATCACACTTACTTTAAAAAAAGGTGTTTTTTTTTATTATTTTTAAAAAATAAGCTTGATTTGAAGAACATTCTTCTTGAATGCCTTCTGCGTCTAGTCACACAAGCCTGTTGTGTCTATGCATGCGTCGTTACATAGACCTCTTCCTTTCTGAGCAGAATTTAACATTCCGATCTAGTGCTGCTGCTTTGGACTCATTCCTGGACAGATTAGTGCACAGAAGTATATTTTTCTTCTACAACAAGTAAGTGTGTATGTGTATAATGCCTCAGTTAAGGATAACTGGTGGTTAGTTAATTTTCTCAGGCTCAAACCCTTTAATTTAGGTACAGAAAGGAAACAAGAGTCTAAATCATCTACCTCAACCACCACTTGAATTTCAAGGATTTGAGTGCATAGCTGACAACTTTCCAGATTTTTGGTCTGTTCCTCATGGTTTTCTGGCAAATCAGTTTGGATTGCATTCACTAAATAACAGCCATTTAAATTTCACTTTTCATACCCTTCAGCAAATGTATGGTAACACAACACCTTTTATTCTAGCAACTTTCTAAGATTACACAAGCAATATTTAAAATTTATCCCTAGTTTTGGGCCTTTGTCCACCCATTAATTTTGGCTTTGTCCAGATTCCTTGTGCTACAAGTTCGATAGTTGTGGTTCATTGTAAAGTGCATTTTACAAGGAATTGAGAGCTTCAGGGGAAGAGATATTTAGTGCTGCTCGTGCTAAGTCTATTTACAATGTGCAACTCTTGTTTAGCAAATTGTATTACTATTGTGCTAAAGAATATAAAAGCATTGTTAGTAGCACAACAGGTAACATACGTGATTTTGATGTGAATGGCTGTGGGTTCTAATCCCACAGCATGTAGATGGATTACTAATAGTGTGTTTTACTTTAAGGGGGTGGGGTGCTGCAGTTCTGACTATGTAGTGGGGATGCCTAGTAACTATCAACCTGTCATCAGTTGGCCATCCATTTCCTATTGCAAAATTATCAGCTTGCCATTTTTTAATGTAACATAGGCAATTTATTCTTTAAGGGATGCAGGCACTGAATTTGTAGATGAAACACTGAAATATAAAGTTGTTTGCTATCAGCAATCTCTTTATTAGTTACAGATCTATTTAATGTGGAATTATTCATATGAGTTTTACTTCTGAAGAGATTTTCCATATTGACTGATATTAGTGGATTGTAATGAAAACATTTTGAGTAGACGTTTATTGATTAAATGTTCTGAAATGGACAGCTTTGTCATTATTGGTCCATGCATGTTCTTCCATTGCTTACTGGCAAAATGTTCAAAACTACAAATTTAAAACATACTCTATCAAGGGGTGCTGTACTATACAGATAATATAATGTAATACAAGCAGGAAGATGAATTAAAGAATACATGCATGCACACATGGTCCTAAACATGTGTGCAATGCACCCATGATTTGAAAAAAGACCAAAGGCAAACATTATCTGTCACTGGCCAGATGCTTTTCTTTGACTATAGGTTTCAATGCTGTTTCAATGAAAGTGAGTTTCAAGGGCAAATACATTTAATGCTAAGTCTGTTTTCATTGTGAGACTGCATTGCTTTATTTAGCAAATATCTATCAGTGTTTGTGCTATAAAATTTGAAATAAGTTTCAAATTAAATCCAAATAATCATTGAGAAGTAAAGCCGAAAACAGTAAGCACACTGACAGGTTTCAACAGTGTTTATGGTCACTGGGAAGAAGTAGCCAAGTAATGGCACTCTGGAATGCCTGAGGGGAGGGGGATGTGTATGGGAGGGCTCTGATCCATTACCCTGCATACAGCCCCATTTGACCATAATCCGTCTCTGCTGGAGAATCCCAATAGACATTCATACAAGCATAGTTTTGTCTGTAGAAAATCATAGTTCATTTGCCATGATGAGACTATGCTGAGCCAAGCTTACTGTGAATGATTCATGCAGACTCAGACTCAATCAGTTCCAGTCTCTGGGATAATTCTCAAGTAAAAAAACAGCACTGTTTGAAAATATTCTATATGTTCATCATATGCTCAGTGTTTCTAAGGAATAACTAGCTGCTTTAACAAAAAAAAAAGCCATGACATCAAGAATCAGAGAAATGCAATGATATACTGTCCTTCATTGATAGCATAACTGACCCTTGCAGAATGGGAATGCAGGAGCTGATTTTTAATGAGAACCTTTCACATGATGCCATTTACTGTACAAATGGAAATGACATTTACTGACATTTATAACTTCAAAAGATTTTCATTTCCACAAATGAAAAGAGAAGCTTATTTCACAAGGTGCCTTCAGTTCAGTCTTGCAAGCTCACACATGCACAAGATACCACTATAATACATTGTGAAATGCAAATGTTTGCAGCACTTCAGACTATATCAGAATATTAGCATTCATTAGCTGGGATGTGGGGGTGGGGTCACAAATGGGAAAATAAAGAATATAAGAATTTATCCATCTTATGCACATTTTAAACTGCTTCCTGGAATGCAGAGTCCCTCTTAAAGGTCTGTTTCCAATTTGTTGACAGCTTGTAACAAAAACAAACAAGTATTTAGGAATTTTTCTTATTTTGGAAAACATTTCTTCAAAGTAGATTTCTTTTACCTGAAATGTAGAAATAACATGTTAATTTGTATATGCAAATAGTTTGCAGAACTGATTTCAAACTGTTAAGTTCTCACTCCGTGTTTTCTGAAGGCACTGAGTGATATGATTATTTACCAAGTTCCAGATACTCTCTCTATCTTTGATGCCCTCCCTGTGGGAGGAATAAAGACACCGTGTTGAAGTTTCACGTAGTTTATTCAGTTAAGTAGGTAGATGGATGAGTGTTCTTGTTCTTTAAAATCAATGCAGTTAAGCAGCAATTTTAAACTCAGGGCTCTTGTAGCTGAAGGCATCTTTCAAATGGGTTTGAACCCTGCATCAACTGTTCTCTTTCTTTAAGTTCACTAGATTTGGTACTCACAAATATGGGAGAGTGCTGCAGCCCCCATGTGTGATGTCATCACTGGTAAGATCAGATCACAAACCAGTTTCCCTGGAAATTAAGGTAAAACTAGACCACACACCAAACTCCAAAAACGTTAGGAACTTTTCTAAGGCAAGCAAGTTCCTATTAAGTGACAGCATACCTAGATTCTAAGCTCCCCCAAATCTGGAAAACATAGAAGCCTATACAGAGGTGTATACAAAGGCCCTTTAAGATCAGATAAATATAAACAATGGCATAGAAATAACAGTAGCAAACTGAAATAAGCCAAGATGAAATCACAAAAACATGCCATCATGCTGAACCATTGATCTTAAAAGGTTGTACAACAAAAGAAAAAAGATCTTGTCGAGAAGTAAGAGGGAATGTGCACCACAAAGCAGTAAGTCCCTCATTAGCATAAACACGTGAATCAGGGAACTAGTCATGTCTCTGAAAGCATACATTGATGTAAAAATATCATCCAAAGTTAAAGATAACCATGAGGCATTTTTCAGCTATGGTCACAATCATAAGGGCAACACTCAACACTGTGAGGAATTAGTTATATATGGCATCTCCTATACTCAGCTGGAAGATATAGCAAATCCGCTGGCCAGTAAATTCAGGTCAAACTTCACTTCCTTGTCACCTCCAGTTTCCCCCAAGAAATGTCCTCCTCCACTCCTCCGCCAATTACCACCCAAGAAGAGGTGGCCAATGTGCTCTCCAAAGCTAAAAACACAACTTCAGTGGACACAAAGATATACCTGATTGCACTTTAAATAGCTTACATCAGGACCTATCAGGCCCAATAGGATCTCTATTTCACCACAGCCTCTAAACCAACTTTCTTATGACTGAGTGGGGAACAGCTACGATCATCCCTCTTCATAAGGGAGGACTGTCAAATGACCTGGGAAATTACAGACCTATAAGCTTGACTAATCGTGTTTGTAAGGCCATGAAAGAAAAAATCATGTACCTGATAAATAAAGCAAACCTCTAAACATTGTGCCTGACCCAATTTGGCTTTGTCAAGGGCAGGTCATGTGTACTGAAGCTGTTGTACTTATTTGAGAAAGTCACTAAAGCCATGGATGAGGCAAAGCAGTGCATACTGCCTACCTTGACCTGGCCAAAGTATATGACATAATCCCCACTCAAGTATTATAAGTAAACTCACAAAACTGGGCATAAATCCCTATGTCACCAGATGGCTAGCCAATTGGCTCAAGGACAGGACACGTGGTTAAGGTGGGTGATTCAACTTCCAGTAAGAGTCATTTACTATTGTGTACCAGAGGGCATAGTGGTGGCACCACTCCTATTCAGAATATACTTCTCGGACACCAAAACCAATGGAAGGTCTCTAGATGACAAAGTCTGCAGATGACTGCAAGCTGGAGGAAATCATAGAATCTCCCAACAATGTAGATATCCTTCAAGATGATGTAAATCAGGCAAATAATTGGTGTCAGAACCACAGCCTGAAACTAAATGAGAAGAAATACATTATCACACCCTTTGGGAAATCAAATAGCCCTGCTAACTACAAAATTAGCAACACACCCCTAAAAGAGTAGACTCAAAGGTAAGGGATCTAGATACACAGGTAGATAGTAGTTGGAACTTTGACCATCATGAGTCCACAGTGGTAAGGAAATCATTCTATGTGGCACAACTTATAAATAAAGGTATGGCATCCAGATCTAAGGAGATTATAGTCCCACTGTACACAGCTCTCAGTAGACTGATAATTGAGTACAATATGCCATTTGGAATGTACTTGACTAGGCACATGCAAAAGCTGGAGTGACTCCTGAGATTTCTTGCTAAGAAAATACAGGCTATTAACAACATGTCCTATGTGGATAGAGTGAAAGCCCTTTCCCTGTACTCTGTCTTACATTGACTATTAAGGGGTGACCTATACTTGACCTACAAGGCACTCACAAATCCAGCTTTGATGAAGCTGCTACATATCCCGTAGACAAACAGTACAAGGGTCATCCATTTTGAACCTACGAACTTCATATAAACGTTGTGGCACAGAAATATTTTAACAGTTGTCCCTCTATCTACTTAACAAAATAAACTACTTGAAACTTCAATAAGGTGTCTTTATTCCTCCCACAGGGAGGGTATCAGAGAGAGTCTCCTAGATCTGCTAAATAAAGTGATTTTATCTGGACTAATTTGTTGTATTCTTTTTCTTGTTTTCCTATCACCATCTCGGTCACAGGTGGATACCAGACCTGACTTGAGTTTTCTGGATTATCACTATTATTTAGAAAGTCATGAGCTGCTGATCAAAGCCACAGTTGCTTGATTTTTTTTTCCTGAAGAAGGGCATGGAGCTTACACGTTGTAAGGGAAAACTAATAATAAAAAACAGTAACTAAACAGTCACAGACAAATGAAATGATGCTTGTCACTTGACAGAGATTATTGATATTGCTGTAGCTAAGCAAGAAATGGATGATCTTTTTTTTTTTATAAAAAACTGCAAAAAAAAATATATTACTTATCCATTTCCACTCAAATTTTGAGTCTTTAGATCCAATTGATGTACTTACACTGTAAAATTAAAATGAAATGCATTCAATTATAAAGTATTTTTCTTCCACAAAAATGAAGAGGTATGCATAGAGTTTTTTTTTGGTTTTTGGTTAAAATGTATTGATGACTACTAGTGTACTTTCATGTTTTATGAATAAATCTGGAAGTTTTGAAGCCATCTGCTATATGAGGGCAGGCAGCATAGCAATCACCTATAAAAATATTTTAGAAATTACCCTAACCAACCTACATACTCAAGATTTCATCAATGTCAAATTTCTGCTCTCCAACCTCAAAATCAGTCAAAGAAAGTTTTAATGTATATAAGCAATAAATAAATAGTTCACCATGTAACAAATTTAACACCAAGGAAAATATCCTCCATTGGATGACTGACAGTATCCACCAAAAAGCCTTTATAGTACTTGACCTAAATTTTGACTGGCACTCTATAAACTGCAGTAACCCCAAAAACTCATACTTACTTAGTTTTACTCAAGTGATTAATTTTACCATGAGAGACAATAAAAAACAGTAACAGACTGTCTGTACTTAACTGGATTCTAATAAATCATGCAAGGTAAAATATTCTGTGCATTTGCTAGATGTAATGGAGGCGGCCACTCTGTTACAGCGGTTAGCATTGTCACCTAACACCAAGAGGTTCCCCGGTTAATTCTTGGCTAGCGTGCCTTCTGTGTGGAGTCTGCATGCCCCCCTGTGGTCACATGGGTTACCCTGGGTGTTCCAGTTTCCTTCCACACTACAAAGACCTGCAGTAGGTGGTTCGGACACTCTAAATTGGCCATAGGTGTGAGTGTGTGTGAGAGTGAGTGGTACAGATGAACTACCACGACAGGGCTAGCCACCCAGTGGTGTAAACCTTGGTTCAGAATGATTGTCCCTGTTAAAAATGACACCCCGACCCCATGTGCAAAAACAGAAAAAAGAGTTAAGGTGGATGGATAGAATCAGTAACCATCTCCCTAACTATGTAATAAGAGAAAAGTTTAGCCTACTGAAATATATTATTGACAATCAAATATGTAATTTAACCATATTTAACAAACCAATATTGATCTCAAAGCTGACCATCTACAATTGGAACATACTAAGAACAGTGACCTTAGATGAAACAGTCACCGAATTCAGCCATACTTTCCTCATAATTCTAAATTAATTAGCACTGGTGAGACTAAAATGGTTAAAATCTAAAACAGCATCATGACTAACAAAAGAAAAAGAGACAAGACAATTTGTGCTACAAAGCAACACAGACTGAAAAGAATGGCATAACAAAGAAAACAAAATTCGCCTTACAAAACTTTAGACATCTCAGAAAACTCAGCATGTTTAATGATAAGATATACAAATGATCCTACTACACCATCCTCTAAAATTGGCATCAAAATTATTCTAATTTATCCTGGTCATCTCTAATTAAACTAATATACCCAGATCAAATTACCACATCCTTTTCTACTACAGCTAACAAAAATGATTCCATAGCTGCTCAGCTTAATGATTATTTTATCAAGGCAGTAATTTCCCTGATCTAAAATAAGTACAGTTCTCCTCTCTCATTTTCTACTGATTTAGCAAACCTCAGTCAATCCTTGTCTTTTAACCCTGTGACAACTTCAACCATAAGAAGGCTTGTATACAAATTAAAACCAACAATCATAGCTGCAGACAAACTTCCAAATGAATTTCTAAAAAACTGTTGCAGATGCACCAGCTTTCCCTGTTTCCATTCTGATCAAGCAGTCCATTATTGAGAACACTGTTCTATCCATTTGGAAAAACAAAATCATATGCAATATCACTTTGTAAAGGAGGTAAATCAACTCATTTACCAAACTATAGACTCACAGCTATTATATCACCTCTCTCAGAACTCCTAGTAAAATGTATTCCAGCATAGATCATGCAGTATACAACTACATACAATCTCCTTCCTAAAACCCAGCATGGGATCAGAACCAACCACAGTACCACAACAGCTCTCCTTAATAACAATAATGTAGTTAGTTGCAACAGATGGGTGTCCACAGTGGTGCAGCAGTTAGCGTTGCCGCCTCACAGCAAGAGGTTCCCCAGTTCGATCCTTGGCTGGGGTACCGTCGGTGCAGAGTCTGCATGTTCTCCCTGTGGCCATGTGGGTTTCCTCTGGGTGCTCTGGTTTCCTCCCACATCCCAAAGACATGCTGTAGGTGGATTGGACACTCTAAATTGGCCCTAGGTGTGAATGCGTGCATGTGTGTACCTTCTGTGAAAAGCTGGGTGCCGGGCTGGCAACTCAACACCATAAAACTCCACTGCCAATCATGAGCAGACAGGTAATCCACTGTGGTGACCCCTAACCGGGAAAAGCCGAAAGAAGAAGAAGAAGTTAATTGCAACAGACATGAGAGCAGACTAATTTAGGGCAGCCATGGTGGTGCAGCGATTAGCATTGCCACCTCACAGCAAGAGGTTCTCAGGTTCGATCCATGGCTGGGCTGCCTTCTGTGTGGAGTCTGCATGTCCTCCCGGTGATTGCGTGGGTTTCTTCCGGGTGCTCCAGTTTCCTCCCACATCCCAAGGACATGCTGTTGGTGGATTGGACACTCCAAATTGGCCCTAGGTGTGAGTGTGTGCCTTCTGTGAAAGGTTGGGTGCCGGGCTGGCAACCCTACACTGTAAAACTCCACTGCCAATCATGAGCGGACAGGTGATCTGCTGTGGCGACCCCTAACCAGGAAAAGCTGAAAGAAGAAGAAGATGAGAGCAGACTAGTTTATTCATTCTTCCTTGTCCTATCTAAACCCTTTGATACTGTCTCCTACAAAAAGTTTATCCATGAATTTGCTAACCTAAGACTTTCATTAACCTACCACTCCAGGTCCCAATGCTGTCTATCCAATCAGAAACAAAGAAATAAATGGCAACATCATCACTCAGAATTTCAAACTATCTCTGTAAGGGTTCCTTATGAGTCAATGCCACACCCCCTTCTATTTCATATATTTATAAATAAACTTCATACTGCTACTAAACTGGCCACACATATGCCAAATCAATTACAGCCTCTTATATGACTGTATACATTCAAATATTTCTTTGCAATAAAATCAATGAACAATCTATAAGTACAAAAATAATAACCCAAAAGTATTTCAGCTCACTACCGTGAGAACCTTGCAGAACATCCCACTGCACACTTCCCATGCCCTGACTGATTCTTAGCTCAAGAATCAGAGACAAAGACCCTACAATCAGAGCAGATTTTAAATCTTTCTCTCATATACTTAGAAAGCTAAATAAGCAAGCATTTTCAAAACAACAACATTTTACAAGGAAAAGACCAAAATAATTCTCAATTTTTGGATCAAGAATTCTAGGCAAAGCTAAACATGGTTGGTAAAGCCTCAAAAGGGACAAATATTAATTACAACTTTTTATCTGTTTGTTAACTAAGTAAACCAATGGAAGAAAATGTCTCTTTTCAGGATGACCTAGAAGTACAGTCTGAGTGATTTGCTCAGTCACAACACAAGCAACTCGAGTTGGGGAAGATTCAAACTTAGTACTTTTGATTACAGGAGGCAGTAAGTTAACAGCTCAGAGCCTAAGTGCCAGGCAGCTCTCATTCACTTAAAATGTTAGAAGAACTAGAACAGGTATTGCATATGCATGCATTTTCCAGACAATACGAATTACAAAAGTCTACAAAAACAAAACAAAATGTAATTGAAGTCTGGTGTTTGATGTGAAGGATTAAGGCTCCAGATCAACAGTACAGATTTGATTTTCCAACTATGTGACTCTTGAGAAACTCAGTTCAAAACCCCTACACCCACATGCATACACATGCATGAGCGCATGTGCACTCACACACATACACGCACACACACACACACACACACACACACACACACACACACACACACACACACACACACACACACATACACAGGTTAAAATTAAGAAAAATACATCAACACATATTTTATGCTCAGTTATCACATTGTTTCATACAAGTCTGACCTCTTCTGACTGGTTCAGAGATTTTCAAAATTCCCATGTCACTCTTTCTCCCCCTCCCATGATGTAACGTAAGAAACATGCTTGTGGAAAGTATAAATTATGTTTGAACTCCCTACATTTCTCTCTCTGCTTACGTTCATCCAGGAGCAAGTTTAATTAAGTATTCTAGGAACTGCACCCCCACCCAGCAACTCCCCTGTCTGCTACATGCAGTCTTCCTATGACACATATCTATTATATTGCAAATGTGTCTTTTACACATCCTCATGTCATCACATACATCATGTACAACCCTTACCAGCTCAGCAATGCCTCTGATAGTGTCTGTCTGTTCTTGTGTTATGGTCCAGCACAAATACTGGGTAGTGGCCATGGACATGGCTAGCACAGATAGTGGATGTTTCCCATGGCATGCCTGGCTACTGAGTTTGTGGCAGCCAATTTTGATTGATCTGCAGATTATGACATTCCTCTCTAGGTAGATCTGTCTGTGTCTTCTTGTCCATCTGTGTCATTTTGTATTTGTAGGGTGGTTTACACAGATGGAAAAACTATGACAGTGGAATAAGGGTGTGAACATGGCCATCAGATTGCATTTTCTAACACTGACACTTCAACTCTTGACCATGCCAGGATTTGACTGACATTGCTATAAGAGCTGGACAGCTTTCTGCCATCAGACAACAGGTGACTTCTGAACATGAAGTCCAGATGTTAGCAGTCTCAGTAGCTCAATAAGCAGCATATTCACTTCTAGTGCAGAAGGCTGAGGGTTTTATTCCCGCAGCAGAAAGTGGGATTAAATTTCCACTACTGACACTGTAGTGAAATGTAAGGGTGGTACTGCACTTCTGAGTGTGCCATCTTTCAGATGAAAAGTAAAACTGAGACCCCATCTACCTGAGTTTTTGTCAACTCAAGTGGGTGTAAAAGATCCCATGGCATTTATCAAAAAGGAAATTTCCCCTAGTCAGTGTGAATATCACCTTGGTTCTCCCCTGAAAATAAGTCACTGGGCTTTTGAGAATGACCCGGACATAAATAAAAATAAATATTCCTGAAATGAAGTTGTCATGGTTGTACACTGTAGTAAACCCATACTGAGTTAGCATTGCAAACATTCACCCATGTTAACTTATATACAAATGGGACATCATAAGCAGATATGTATGGTGGACATTGCATCTCTGCACCAATATCTAGCACTCCACCTTGGATTTCAGAACTGTTTGGACTCCAATGCAGAGATAGCAGGAACTCTTCCATTACTGCTTTTTGTATTTTGGTGAACAGCCCGACTCCCACTGCTCTCTGCTCCAATGCCAGGTGCATTAGCAACCTTTAACTGCACTGATCATGTTGGTGAACCATGATTTCTCTTACTCGTACATTCTGTTTTACCCATAAACATCATTTATGTTAGCACGTATATCACCACAGGCATAGTGTGTCAGATTTTGCATTGCTGATTTTCATGACTGTAGAGACCAATTACCTATCAAAGGATGTTATTCTTCACAGAAGAATTTGCATTTTCTTATTTGCTTACATTATGACATACAAATCTTAAAAGAAAGGAAGTATATCTATAAGAAATGTTATGGTCCTATATGAAATATCCCTTACACTACTACAAACTCAAGGGGGTAGGAGTGGAAATCAATGTGACAATGAAATATGTATGGTTGGCTAATCAGATATAAATGTGGTATGCATGTGTGTTGTGCCCATGATCATGGTGTGTTGCACATAGGTTGTACATGTCACTACTTATCTTGGAAGATGATGTAGGGCACAGCCATGCCATTATGTGTCACTGCAGCCTGTAAGTGTAGGAGAAAAGAGCTGAGCATTCATTCTGAAATCAGCCATACATGTTCTTTTTTCCCAGGTATGTGTGTAGGTCTTACCAGCCTGAAATGCCTCTTCAAAACAACAACAACAAAAATAAAAATATATGTGAACTTGCATAGTGCCTACATATAATGCCTTGGGACAGTACCATACAGTCAAGGATATCCTGCTCAGCACAAAATGACAAGGCCAGCAAGATATAACATGTTTCCTACATACCTACCATTCAAAGACAACTGCTAAAATAAAACTCCTTCACATCAATGCTGTGAAAAGCTATTTTTTAGCTGCGTAACAATCTCCATTTATTAATAAGGTCCATGGCAAATGCAAAAGCTTATATCACACGAATTAGAAGCTTCTGATATGGCAATCATGTAAATGAGACATGAAGTAGTGAATATGTTTATATCACACTTTTTGTCATATTTGTTAATATTTAATGCCATGCTGAGAGGTGCACTCTCCTACTTGTATGTGCACGAGTACCTGCAAAATATATTGAGCATGTGTGGGTGGAGTCAATAATCCTGCAAGGACAAGGAGAAATCTATTTTAGCCATGCAGCATTTATAGGTGGCAAACAAAACTGCTATCATCATTAGGCATCATGAAGATAGTCACACTTTGCATGCCAGTGTTTACAACATAACACCATCATGCATTGATGTCCTCTTGTATGTTAAGTAGTTGTGGCATTCCAACTGGTTACACTAACTAGCTGTCTGGTGTTGTCATGTGCTGACAAAAATCATTGTGTGTGACAGTAAGTGAGGGAGTATTATAGCTCTCTGCAGTGTGATTTGTTCAATGGTCATGGTTTCTAAAGTCACCGATCTTGGTAGGATTCCAAGTGCTGTAGCAAGGAAAGTAGCATCTTCCTAGACCTGCTGCACAGGGCCAACAGTAGTACCTGATTGCTGGCTTTTGTGAGGTTCTCTTAATATAAAGTGGATGAGTTGCACAGTCTCATCAGTGCCTGTGTATGATGCCACTGGCATATCACACTTTTTAGTGCTGAGGTTTCACCTCTACAACAACTTGCAAATGTGCCATCCTAAGGAAGAAGAGGCCAGAACAGGAACCCCTGAGATATATTGTAACTCCTTACATTGTTCAACTGTCCACTGGATTCTCTTGTAAGTTATATAATGGTTTTGTACATTGCATGTTCAGTTAAGGATTTAATTACTGTTTATCATTCTTTTGAATATCGGGTAGAAATCTTGGAGAGCTCCCGCCTTTTCCAAAGAAGAATGGAGTTGTTCTCAAGACAAAGGGATATTTATGGTTTTGTGACATTTTGAAGTACTCAGTAATTTAACTGATAGTTATGTGTGCATGCTGTAAGAGTGTCTACCTCTAAATGTGGCATTATTTAGTTACATAGATGTATCTTGCATGTTACCAGGGATGTAATTGTACTAACCATGTCAATGATATGTACTGATTATAAATATGAAATTAAGTTTGCACTGACAGGTGCCATAACATAATTTGGGGTATGACAGCTTTATGTTTCAGCTTCCATTAGGACAAGAAAATCAAAGCACTGGTTCATAGGTTCATATGTAGGTACTAGGCTATTGGCCCGAGGGCCTACGTAAGCCTAGCCAACAGGGTTCCCTGGATTACGCCACACAAGAAAGTTATTTTCCTGTGCCACTGTCGAGCAGAGACACAGAAGTGATCCCCAGGGTGTGTTTCCTATTTCCCATCCACACGTCAAGATTTTTTCTTGAAAAGTGCTAATGAAGAACTTTGCTTGACATAGATGGGTAGCCAGTTCCAGAGTATGGGAAGTCTCTGGGACAGGAATCTATCCCTCCAGCATGTCCTGTTTATTGTGGTGACAAGGTTTAGGTTTTCTTTAAGTGTAGCATGTCCAACAGCTCTGGGTTTGACATAGCTTTATATGTTAGGCAGGGATCACCTCAGAGAAGACAATATGCTACGAAGTAAAGCTGGAGTTTTTTGAGATGGTCAGTGTAGGGCATCTGTTTGAGGCCAGTAATCCTCTTTGTGCTGTACTTCTGTGGCCTTTCCAGCTGCTGCAGATGTCTTATGAGATACATTCCAAAAGGGGCATTGTACTCTACAATGGGTCTAATGAGTGTTGAGTAGAGGGGAACAATGACCTCTTTTTTCCTGGATGAGAACCCTTTTATGATAAGGTGTGCCATGTAGAAGGACTTCCTGACTACTGTGGTGATGTGACTATCAAAGGACAGACTACTGTCCACCTGGGTCCCAAGGTCTCTTATCACACATTCAGTGTTAAGTAGACTGCTGTCTATGTAGAAGTTCATGGGTACAGAGTTTTTACCAAAGGGGATGACAATGCACTTTTTGGTATTGAGCTTGAGGCCATGGCTCTGACACCAGGCATCTGTCTCAGCGAGGCCCTTCTGTAGGATTTGCACATCATTTGGGGACTCGACTATGGCTTCTAGTTTGCAGTCATCTGTGAACTTTGTTAGCCAGAGGCCTTCTCTGTTAGCCTGTACTTCAGAGAAGTAGATACCAAAGAGGACAGGTCCCAGGACTGAACCCTGTGGTACTCCACTTGTCACTGGTTTGAGGTCAGATTTGGAGCGTGCAACTTTTACAGTGTGGGTTCTGTCAGTGAGCCATTTGGCAACCCATCTTGTGACATAGGGATTTATACCTAGTTTAGTGAGTTTAGCTATAATTCCCAAATGGGGGATGGTGTCGAAAGTCTTGGCGAGGTCAAGATAGGCTGTGTGAACCACCTTACCCTCATCTATGGCTTTGGTGACTGCCTCAAAGAAGTCGATCAGGTTCAGGAGACATGATCTGTCTTTCACAAACCCGAACTGGGTGGGATCCAGAGTTTGGAGGTTACCAATGCCTTTCTTTATGAGATCCATGATGTTATGTTCCATGGCCTTGCAGACCAGGCTCATCAGGATAATAGGACGATAGCTCCTGGGATCAGTGGTGGCTCCCTCTTTGTGGAGTGGGATAAATGTTGCTGTATGCCATTCAGTGGGCACAAAGCCTGATGTGAGGCTATGTTTGATCATGGTCTTAACAAATCCACAAGAGAACACATGACACAAGCATAAGTTTCTCAGGCATTTACTCCTACTGACATGAGCCTATCTGTGCTTCTATAGTCCATCTGTGAATCAGTGAGCTGACAGTTGTTGTTGCATGCATAACCTATGCACACTGTTAAAGTTAGTGTATACATTTTTTCAGGGGATGGGGCAAGTGGTTGTGTAAGATTTGGGGAAAATGAGTAATTGTCTTGGATGGACCATTATTGTGGGTTGTGGTGCTTTCTGTGTGTAGGAGAGCAAGTAGCTCTTTGAGGCTGTGGTTGTGTTGGAGTCCCAAGTTGATTGATGGCAATGCTTCCATTGACAACTCTCACTGAAGGTTATACTTTTATGGGCATATACTTACTTGTATTGATATGACCATCTTACGTTGACTGTTAAGTACCACTTTCCTGTGTGGTACTTGTAGAGGGTCCACAGATGTGGTATTACATATTGTGGCCATGATGTTTGGTGCAGAACAATAACATACCAGTGCTTCAAAGTGCACACCTGCACACACCGTCAAGAGACTGGGGCCTGTGCCATTGAATAAATGACGGCACACTCTACCATATGAGTATGTGATACTGCATGTAGGCAGGAGGTAAAGCCATGTCATAGTAGCTTATTTTTTGCTGGTTTAGTGAACATCTGCATTACACACTGATAGGTCATATGTCATATAACTAATACTATGCTATTTTTCTGCCTCCCTTCCCCATTTTTGTTGCAGGTCTCTTTTTTCCCCGTTTATTTGGTGTCTGTTGTTTTATTTTTCTCCATGTATGTTATGATTTTCAATAGAATCTGCCACAGCTGTGCCTGTGCTGCAGGCCTGGTCCACAGCCCCTGCCTTGAGCCCTGCCATCCCTGCCAGAACTGTACCTAGCCGCAGATTTTTCTCTTTGTCAGGTGCTGCCAGGTTGCACCATCTTCAGCCCGTAACAGTAGCTCACCAGAAGGAAGTTCTAGTGCTCCTTCCATTGCACTGCCACTGGTACATGTTTGTCACACAAGGTTAGTTGGTGGAGATAGCCTGAAAGTTGATGGACCATCAGCAGCTAGATGTCTGCATTGGCTGCATGGAGAAGGACCTCTTGTGGATTCAAAAGACATCATATGGCCTACCTATTAAAAACAAACAACAAAAAAAGCAATATAACAATAAGCACAAATCAAATCAAAACACACACAGACACACACACACACACACACACACACACACGCACGCACGCACGCACGCATGCACTCACACACACACACACGATATCCTGAGCCATGAGTATCTTGCACTAGAGGCAACTTACCAAATAAAGATAACTGCTTAAGCAAAAAGTGATTGTTAGTGATATTTTTAAATTTGGAGAAATAAAAAATAGAATTTGCATAAATGCTATTCCCAAAGGCTTCAGACAGACACTAGAAAATGCTAATTACAACCTTTGCAAGAGTTTACTTCAGATTTCTTTAAATTAGAATATAAATATGCTGATATCTGAAAAGATGAATACCAAACTGAGTGTAGAAAACAGTTACTTTCAAATTCATATAAGCAAAGGGAGTTATGATGCAAAACTATTTTAAGAGGAATACAGTTTTTAAACAAAGGAGATGCCACATTTAATAGAAGAATAAATTTCAATAAATTAATGATTGTTAGGAAACGGTTTTAATTGAGGGAAATACCACAACATTTGTGTTTCTTTTCGAAAAAGGTCTCTGGAGAAATACAGAAAACATTACATTATATTATTCAAAATGTTAGTAGAAAATAGAGTCTCTACATGGAAAAATGCAACACTACTGAAGCAAATATTTGATAGAAGCCATAGCTCATAAAATAATTTTAAAGGGCATATGCAACATAAACTTTAGAGTACAGTGTGCTGACTGCATAAAAGATATGGCAGTTTTCAGGAAAAGAAACGGGCAACAACATAAACATTCATCTTCTTATGAGATTTTGAATTGCAGATAAAAACTGATATTTTTCTTTCACTCTTTTTGTTTTGTTTTGTGTGTGTGTGTGTGTGTGTGTGTGTGTGTGTGTGTGTGTGTGTGTGTGTGTGTGTGTGCGTGTGTGTAGTAGTTGTGAAACTAGCACATGCCTTTAATATGCTTTCTTTTTACACAGCTTATTGATTTATACTCCATGTTCTTCAAGCAAGCAAATATTTGAAGAATGAGCCATTCCAATTGCATAAAGGGAGAAAGCCCTGACAAGAACTCAGGTGACCCAGACTCAATTATTAGCTCTGGTGACTGATGGAGTGACATGGAGGATGGAGGTGTAACCATCCCGGGTGGCAGGGTCGGTTGCATGGGCATACCCCATGATTTTCCTTCTGAAGGCTGGTTTCATTCAAGGAGGGTGTGGTATAATGAGCAGTTAAGATGGGACTCTAGCTGAGCTGCTGCAGAGGTGGGGGAATGATGCCATACATTCCCATTGCATGCCTGTTCTCATGACGTAATCATGCAGTGGGGAAAGGAAGGAGAGAGGAGAAACTTGGATAGGTCTAATGTGATAAAAAAAACAGACAGATTTTGATCATTGTTCCTCTTCCCTCTGGACATCCTTAAGATCCTTGTTGGTACTAGCTAAATTATGGATATAATTGATTGGTGGAACTGGAGTACTGCCAGACTTAATAATGGACATAGGACACTGGAACTGATCTGTCGGCATGAACTGGGGGAGAAATGCATCCCTTCCAAAAAAAAAAAATGTGAACATTTGAATAGTAAACATATCCCAAACCCTGTTAACTAGAAGTTTTAGTAAACTTGTGAAATAGATGTGAAACAGTGAGTTAATTCAGTGGTATATCAAGAAAGATCCAGATTAAATGATTTTACCATAATCCTAATCTGAAGGCCTCTAGGTGTAATGCAGATTTGTTGCACTTAAAAGATTCTAACTATACTTACTCATACACTAAGTAGACCATTCTTTCTCATAAGCCAACTAAAGTGGACACCTTATGTGAAAGCAGCAGTCTGTTGGAATGATTCAATCTTCAGACAAATATTAACAGACAGTGATGACTTGGGATTACAGCATCTGTCATTCTGAAGTCTTTATATAGTGTAATGTAAAGTGACACATCATCAGCTTAACCTGTGGATACCTGTCACTACATGTTATCCATATGTGTGACAAATCTAAAAAAATGCACTTATATACAGTGAAAGAGAAATACACTAAGGAGAAGCAACAGTTCTCAAATTCATGGTGACAAAATGGACACTAGCTCAGTTCTCGGAAATGAACAATTTTATAAAAATATGTCTGAAAAATTATATGGCTTCTAAAAGTGAAAAATGAATGAAGGAGAGCAGGACTAGAAGAGTGACTTACTTGTGAAATAAATAATTTGTTTGAAAAGCAACCATGTCTGCCATTAATCAGATTTGCTTTGTATGGTATCGCTTTAATGGCTTTAAGTGTGGCTGGTTATGATGCTTGAAAATATAAATACAGACTCCATGTCTTTTAACAAGGAGTTTGAAAAATGTTTAATTTTCTGAATACATTCACACATTGGGAATCCAGATGTCTCACTGACAACATGACACATACACATACACACACACACACACACACACACACACACACACACACACACACACACACACACACAATATACAGTATACAGGCATTTGTTCAACATCACACATTACAGGCTTTTTTTGTGTAAGAGCTTGCAGAAGAGTAGGGATAGGTGAATTTTCCCTTTACCCAATTGTAGTGCAATCTCAGATTTAGTGTATATAATCTTATGGCTTGTCTCATGTGAGGTTGATTAGTCACCGTGCACTGTGAATAAGCTGATAATTTAAGATGTTCATAAGTTCATAGGTGTGCACTAGGCTAATGGCCCTGGAGCCTTTACAAGCCTAGCTCATAGATCTGCCCTGGCATCATGCTGCCCGACATTAGTTCCCAGGGCCTCTATCAAGTAGAGCCACTGGAGTGATCCCTGGGGTGAAATTTCTATTTCCCATCCACTCATCAAGACTTCTCTTGAAGAGGGCCAGTGAGGTGCTCTGCTTCACATGTATGGGAAGTCTATTCCAGAGCATGGGCAGTCTCTGGGTTATGAACCTGTCCCTCCAGCATGTTCTGTTGATTGTGATAATAAGGTTGAGGTCTCTGGAGCATGTGGTGTGGAGGAATTGGGATTTCTCTAGATGTAGCATTTCTAATAGAGGTGGGTCAGACATGGCTTTATAAGTCAAGCAGAGATTGCCTCTAAGTAGGTGATATGAGACAGAGAATAGCTGGAGTTCTTTGAGACTGTCAGTGTAGGACATGTGTTTAAGGCCTAGGATCCTCTTCATGAGGTACTTTTGTGGCCTTTCCAGCTGTTGCATGTGTCTAGTGAAGTACATGCCAAATGGGTCATTATACTCAATGACTACCCTAATGAGGGAAGAGTAGAGAGAGATGATGACCTCCTTCTTCCTGGATCCAAAACCCTTGGTAATGAGATGTACCAAATAGAAGGACTTTCTGACCACAGTGGCAATGTGGTGGTTGAAGGAGAGGTTGCTGTCAACCTGTGTCCCCAGATCTCTAATAATGCCTTCAATGTTCAGTATTAATCACTGCTGCAGTAGCCTTAGCTATACAGGTTATATCCTGCCAATGATATAACAGCCACCTGACTTTCAAAGCTTCAGGGCACCTTCAATGCACTCAAACTGTCAGGCAGTTCAAGTTGAGCCAAGACAAGTTTGGGCTGCAAGCCCTTCAAATCATTACTACTGAGGAACAGAATGCTTCTCTGAGGTTTTCAAGGATCGACGGTTGGCTTGGATCTGTTTGTTTGCTGGGTAGATAAGTTCTCTTTGTGGAAAAAAACTTCCTTTTTCTAGTTATTGTTTGTGTTTTATCACTTTCCTCTTCAGGAGAGTTGTTTTACTTTTTCATGGACTGTCAAGAGACAGTATTGAAATTTTAAACTAGAGTAGTCTTTAGTAAATGAAAACTTTTTCTGTGGAAAAATTGGGAACATTTTACTTTTGGGGAGACTTTTTAATGTGTTTGTATTGGAAAAAAAGTGGCTTTTAAATGCTTGCAGATTTTACCAGTATTTGCTCCTTGTCTTCTATGATAAAGAGGCACCATTTAGTCTTGACCATGGAAGAAACTACTGGCCCCATAATTAGACATTCTTCTGGCTACAAAAAGAAAAAAAGTTAGGCAAATAGCCTTAGCCACCACAGTAGGCTAGTGGTTTGCCTCAGCTGCAAGAAGGTGACTCTGTTTTGGCCATTTGTTTCACAGACCACCCATTTTTTACCCCAGATCCCCCTGGTGTAACACCTACAAAAACTATGGACTGGGAGTTAGGAATGTACTCTGTGGCTGTTAGGGTCCTCTCGATGGACAAAGCAGAGACAGTCTTGTTGGAACTGGGAGAGGGAATAGGAAAGGCTGCCCTATTGTGTCAGAATGCTGTGCCAATCCCTGGGAAAGCAGCTGCTGCCCTTAGTAACTTGGTTGGCTCCATTATTCCTGTCAGAAAGAACAGAAAACTAAGCATGTATGTATGCCTCCTCAAATTTCTTTGGACTGGCTCATGGTTTAATTCAGGGTATTGATCCACTTGTAAAGCAGATTGTGGTAAAAGGAACAAGGATACTTCTTTTCTGAATCTAAACTGGGAGCTGAAAGGACTGATAGAGAGTTTTCTCCTCAGATTTCTTATTTAGTCTCAGAAGAGAGCTCAGTTTCTGATTCTACATGTGGGGGTTTCTCTTTCTCTGAGACTACTGATAGATTGTGCCAGTGTTTTTACTGGGAGGTCACTCCCGCATAAAATGCTGTCAATTATTACAGAAGGAATTTCCAGAGCCTAAACCCATTCTTCTTCTTCTGTCTGCTTTAGAGCATGAGTGTTGCTGCCTGCAATTTTCCTGAGAGTCAGCCAGCTGCCCATAAAAAGGCAGGTAAGATGAGTAAAGCTCCTTGGTGTCTTAAGTTTTTATACACTATTCCCAAAGCTGAACACTTAGTTAACTCATTCACTCCAAAGGAGCTCAGGAAGTTTGCACTGTAACTTTAAATGGGCAGAGCCTAAGCCTTGTAACAGAATCGAATTATGGTCTCACATCTCAAAGAAATAGTCATATCTCTGGAACCACAGGGATTATGAAAAAAGTATAAATGGCAAACTCTTCAGCATAAACAATTTTTATAGTGGTAGTCTTCTTTAGATTCTAGGTCTTAAACCGAATTTATAAGTCACATTAAACACAGTAACTATTACATTTGTAATATTTTGTGAACAACTTACAATATCTCAGCAACCACTCAAGTTACACCCATACTGTTAGCAACAATTTATTTATCTACTGGAGAGCTTTCATATGAGGCTAAGGGGTTCTGTCTGTGCTACTTGGTTGTTGAGATACTTAAAGAAATATGAAAATGAAATATGAAAATTATAGCTATATAAATTAATATAGTAAAAACAACAGTTAATATCTCCTTACCTGTACTAGACAGAGATCAAATATTAATGCACTTGAGTTTGCAATTTTGTAAGCTTTAAGATGAAATCTTTTAAAATTTTGTACATGGCATGATTTTAGAGATACTGATACAAATATGAATAAGCAATATTTGATGCCTGGAGGCGTCAGTAGGACTTAACTTTAGATGCACCTGGAGCCATCATCGGATTTAATTAGTTAAGTCTAATCCTACTACTTCTGACAAGAATTGGAAAAATTATTGATAAGTAGGGGAAAAAACCTGGGGTTCTCTCTGCAGCTTTAAACCATGTGTTGGTAACTGCACAGACATCTTTATTCTCCAAGCCTTCTTCACCCTGGAGAATATAGACATCTGTGCAGTTACTGAGACATGGTTTAAAGCTCTAGAGATTACCCTGATAATCCTTCCAAATTTTAAACCAGCAACTGCACAGACCTATACTAAAGTTGAAAGTGCCTCGATATGGATCAATAACAAGGATACCCCTATGTTGGTTAAACAGGATGACACACTGGAGTTTCTCCACATGCAGGTCACCATAAATAAAATCTTGTACCATATCCTGCAAGCCATAGGTCACCTTCTATGTCCCATGAAACTCATAGCGCATACTTGAACCTATTGGACACAATCACCATCCAACATAACACCTTACCTATGGTGGACATAATTACCATCTCTGGTAAGGTCTGACCATAAAGCTGTCTCCTTCAAATTCAAAATCAAGCCAGTAACCACAGTAAACTCAGTATCAATTAGCACCTATCAAAGGCAAGCAATCTTTTATGAAGAGATAGTTTGTTGAAATGTAATGTCACTGCAAAACCAGAGAACACAGCAACCTATATAGAATTTTTCCTAGAAACTCTGTACAACCATATCAATGAGGACATAGAGGCTGCTGTATCAAACAGAAATAATCCCAAAGTTAACTCCAAAAACAAACCACCCTGGTGGTATCCCAGATTAAACAGGTTATACAACAAAGGGAAAAAGTCATGGCTAAAATCAGGAAGTGTAACTCCCATAAAGATAAGAACTCTTTCATCAAAATAAATGGGCAGCTAAGAAGGCCAATTAAGTCAAATAAAGCCAGTTCTGCAGTCAAGATAGCCTCCAAGGCAAAAGACAACCATAAGACTTCCTTCAGTTTTGTCAGAAACCTCAATGACAGTACACAGCAATGTGTTTAACTTATGGTTAATGGTGCCAGGCAATATAGTAAATCTACTGGCTGACAAATTCAGTTTCAACTCCCCCCCCACACACACTCATCCCCACTAACATCCCAAGAAATACCTTCAAACACAATATTTCAATTATAAATAGAGAGAATGTCCTGGCTGCCAAGAACACAGCCTCAGTGGGCCCCAATAATATCCTGGGATGCCTCCAGAATATTATAAAATCTGACCTATCAGGGCGCCTGGAGTTACTATTTAACTATAGTCTTAAAACAGGCTTTGCACCACAAGAATTGGTAGCTGCAAAACTCATCCCTCTTCACATGGGTGACCATCAAAAGGTCCTGAAAATTCCCAACCCATTAGCCTGACTAGTCTTATTTGTAAAGCCACATAAACAATAATCATAGAAATGATCAGCAAAGACATAGGAGAATCTCAGACACTGGATCTAATTCATTTTGGCTTTATCAAAGGAAGGTCATGGTTACTGGCATTGGTGGACTTCTTTGAGAAGGCCAGCAAGGCAATGGATGAGGATAAAACAGTGCATAATGCCTACCTTGACCATGATACAATACCCCACTCCACTCTGGCACTGTTAACAAATTATGGAATTACGCATAAACCTCTATATAACACACTGGATAGCCAGCTGTCTTACAGACAGCACACAGAAAGTTAGGATTGGTGACACCATCTCTTCATAGAGACCAGTTACCAGTGTAGTCTCTCAAGACTTTGTGCTGCGCCCGCTCCTCTTTGGCATCTACTTCACTAATGTCAAAGGCCTCTGTCTGACCAAGCCTGGGTCCCCCCTTGGGAACACAGACAGATGACTGATGTCAAAGACATGACTTAAAACTGAAGGTCAAGAAATGCATTATAGTACATTTTTGGAAGTTGCTCACCCCAGGAAACTGCATCATCAATAAAACCCACTAGTCATTGATATGAGAACATATGTAGACAGTAACCTGGCCTTTGGCCAACATGTATCCAAGGTAGTAAGGACATCTTTCTGTGTTGCTCATCTAGTATGTACATAAGTATGTGCATGGCATCTTTGGCTGTACTCATCCCTCATCAGACCTCTTATAATGCCCCCTTTGGTATGTACCTGACCAGATACTTGTAGCAATTGGAATGTCTGCAAAGGTTCATTACAAAAAGAATACAGGGCATAAACACAATCTCCTATGTGGCTTGTCTCAAAGCCTATCTCTATTCTCAGTCTCCTACAGACTACTGATCGGTGATCTATGCCTGGCATGCAAGGCATCCCTGGACCCTACTCTGAAGAACTTTTTGCACATCCACAAAATGAACAGCTTCAGTACTACTAGATCTAAAGACCCAAATTTTCCTTGCAATGCAAATAAGACATTTTAGAGACAGGTTCCTCATCCATGTGAAACAATGTCCTTCCCTAATCCTATTTAAGCATAACTTAGACCACTGGATGGGAAATCAAAAATTCACCCCTGGTCTGGCACCCACATCTCTGATGGACAGAGGCAGTCTGTATGTTGTGTCATGGCCAACAATCACCCCCAAAACATATAACTTGTGTGACATATTTGGGTTTCACAGCTAGGCGTATAAAGGCCCTAGTGGTCGTCAGCCTAGTATATGCCTATGAACCTATCAACCTTTGCTTTTCAGAATTTTGGAATGTCAGGCTTATATATGAAAGTTTGTTCTGACCAGTTATGAAAGTATGTGGACTGTTTTATCTGCAGTTTCTTCTTGTGAGGAAGAAATCTTCTTTAAATAATTTAGTTTCTTCTTTTGCGCAGGTCACTACTCATTGTTCATAGTGTGTGCATAATGCTGTTGATACTTCTTCCAGGGCTATGCCCACTGGTACCATTTTGAGGAGATTTGCATGGCTGCATTTTCAGAATTTCCTAGATGATGTTAAAAATTATATTTTAAATTCTCCTTTGAATAGAGATTTAGTTCTTGGCCACTCTGTTGCAGAAATGATAAAAAATGTGATGAAAGAGGCAAGCTGATCTAGGGAATCTCTAAGATTTTAGTCCACCTTTTCCATTTTTTTCTAAGGGATTCTTTAACTCCTCATCTAGTGTTGGCAAAAAGCAGAATAAACAGTCTCAGAAAATATGGTTAAAAAGTTGTTTAAAATGGCAAGGGGGTTCCAAAAAAAAGCCTCCCACCTCCCACACACAAGGACACTTCAACAAGTCTGAATGACTGTTCAAGAGATTTGTGACCCCATCCCAATCTTGACCCTTTTTTCTTCCAGAAAGTCTGAATATCATTTTTGTTTCTCTTTGGCAACAAATAGTTTCAGACAAATGGGTTCTGAACATTATTTATCAAGGTTACAGATGGCAGTGGAAGGAAATTCCTCTTTTCCAGGGAGTCATTCCTCATCCTCCAGATCAGACTCTTTTGTTTCTACTGGTTCCTTATCACATGCTGTTCCAAGGAGTGATAGAACAAATCCTCCTTCCCAGGTGGGGAAGGCTTTAGTGCTAATGAAAGAAAATGCTTGAAGACCACTTCTGGATCTTGCTTTCTTAAGCCTGTTTGTGATAGTGGTCAGATTCAAAATAATGTTACTTCACAAAGTCTCTAGCTTCAGTTATAGCTCATTGCAGGCTATAGGCTATCCACATTTTTCAGCATTTAGATAACTTGCTGAACTTTTCTGTATGTCAGGAATTTCTCTCTACGAACACAATCCTGTGAGCAGAAGTGAAGAAATACTTTTGAGTGCTCTCTTGGAATCCCAGGATGTCAAATAGATACCCTGGTTTAGTTCAGCACACATTTTCAAAGTCTGGTAATAATTCAGTGTGCATTTTTACTGTTTGGTTGCAGGTCAGCATGTGTTTCTAATGTCAACTAGACACCTTGGTTCAAAGAGCTTTTCTTCATAGGAAAAATGTCACCTATAACTAGATCTGTTAAAGAAGTTTCCACTCAAACTTCAGTTGCTTCAAGGGAATACCTGAGAATTTTGGGTTTCATAGCTTCTATGATTCTCGTGATGCCCCTGGCAAGCTCCACATGAGCAAAATACAGTGGTATATGAAGTCTCTTTGGACACAGCAACAATAGACTTTGCCTTTCAAATCTCATTACTGGGATTTGTCAGAAAAATCATTTGTTGGAGACAGATATTCTTAAATCCAGGTTTCCCCTTCTCCCTCCCTATTCTAAATAAGTCAGTCACCACAGATGCCTTGGACATTTTCTGGTGATCAGTTTCAGAAGGGATACAATTGCAGGGTGTGTGGGACACCAAGGCCAGACACAAGCACATACATATCAAATAGATGCTTGCCCTGATCAAAGCACTCAACTCTCTGAATTATCTTTGACCCACACGACTTTTCAAGTTGTTACAGACAATACCACAGTCACGTGGGACATCAGCAAACAAGGGAAAACTGGACCATACCACTTTGCAGATTAGCCAAGTTAGCTTGAGATACAGCTTCTCAGCTTAGTCTCACACTACAGTTATCCTATCTTCTGACAGAGCAAAATTTTGTGGCAGACAAGCTGAGCAGGACAAGGACACACCATCACAAATGGAAACTAGATCTGAATGTATTCCAAGATTTGATCCATCTGTGGGGAGTTCCTTGAGTAGACCTCATGCCCTGCTCTCTGAACAATCAACTGGCAAGATTCTGTTCCATGACTCCATGCAAGAAGGCCTGAAAGACAAATGCCTATTCTTTTTCTTGGGTGAGAGTTCTTGTATGCTTTTCCACCCTTTCCATTAATATCCAGGGTATTTATAAAGATTCAGAAGATATCCTCTATGATTGCTGTGGCAAATCTCTTCTGGCCCAAGTAATTGTGGTTATCCCATCGTTTGCAAGTTGCCAGGGTCAATTAGTACAAGCATCCTCAAAGACTGGATCTACTCACACAAGATCAAAAGTGCTTGATACAGCCTAACATCAATCAACTTCACTCGACTGCTTTTAGGCACGTGTTTACTGAGGACATGCAGCAGGTACTAATGGAGGCAAAAAAGGATGCTACTAGAAAATCTTATATTGGCAAATGGAAAAGGTTTTCTAGTTGGTGCCAACAACATAATGAACACTCATTCAGGGCTATTTGTTTTCTGATTTTACAATATTTGTGAGTTACTATCCAGTGGCCTTTCTTATTCCTTTTGCAAGGTTAATTTAACAGCCATTTCAGCATGCCTGCCTGTGGATACTCTACTTTCAATGTAGTCACTTGTCAAAATGTTTATGAAAGGGTTTTTCTGCAACAAGCTTCCAAAAAACCAGGGGGATCCTCTGTGGGATCTTAATTTTGTATTAGAGAGTCTAGCACGTCTTCCATTTGAACCACCTGACCTAGCTGACTTGAGAATATTAACATGGAAAGCAGTTTTACTGATTGCTCTGACTTCTGCAAGAAGAGTATCTGAGTTGCAAGCTCTTATGGTGAGTCAGCCCTATATCATTTTCCACAAGGACATGACTTTCCTTGAGAACAAATCCTTCTTTTACCTCTAAAATGGTATCTGAGTTTACTTGAAGCCAAACAATCCATCTCCCAATTTTCTTTCCTAAAAAATGAGGAAGAAAAGATACTCAATACCTTGGGTGTCCACAGACAGCTCAGATACCACTTTGACAGAATCTTTCAGATTGTTGGCTCAATAATCTGTTTGTATAATTGTACATTTCTTGTGAAGGTAAGAAGATGGGACAACCTGTGTCAAAACAGACACTATCTAAATAGTTGTCTAAGGGTATTACCTTATGTTATACTGGCAATAATTTTACTTATTTAGTTATTTTTTTCCTTTAATAACCGGAAAGTCCAGCTGAGCCAATGGCACATTTCAGTGAAGGCCTAGGGAGAAAAGCATCACAACACATTTAAAAACATTTAAAAGTATCTGAGTAAGTATATACAAGGGGAGAAAAGACTCACAGTAGATGTAATGTTCTACAATGAGTTGGGAAGAAAGGTTCCATAAAAACATACATAAAATCATTTTACCCACGGATGGTGTGATTTAATCATGAGAGCGAATCCTGAGTGATTAAATAAAGCCAACCATGGGTAAATCGTAATATACCACACTGCAGAGTCAGTTATTGGTATTATACAATGACATTATTTAAGAAAAAAAAATACTTTTCTTCAATAATTCTTTGTATAATGGCGCCGTATTGTCCTTCCATGGCTGGTAATATCCTGGTGCCTTTTTTTGATGTACTGTGCATGCATATGGGCATTCCCACACATACCCAGTACATCAGTGCTTTGGAAAGGAAGGAACAGAGAAAAGAAGGTCTCCATTGCTCCGCTTTGTTTTCTTTTCTTTTTTTTTTTTTTATAAAAAAAGTTTTGGACATTTTCGGGGTAGGAGAAAGACAGAATGGAGGAAATACAAAGAAAATCAGGTACATGTCTTCAGTTTTAAATAACATACCTGGTTTTCCTAGTATTTTCTCCATGTTGTCTCTATCGCATGTCTGGTGTCCGTATTACAGATTTTTCTTTTTGTTAAAAAAAAAAAAAAAAAAGTAAAACTTACAGAATATAACAATGGAAAAAAGTCCGGGCAACAGGACCTTTTTCCGTTGGTATATTCTTGGATTTACAACAGCCACGCTGATTGGGCTGGCCAATCAGCATGCTTGTTTTAGAATAGTAATGGCCAGTCATTGTATAATAGCTGATAATTAATTATATGCAATGTGAGAAAATCCATACACCATATAAAAACACAAACAGGTTGACCTACATTTACAGAAATATTACTAAGATGAATTGCAATCAATAATAGAATATGTACTGCAAAAAGCAAAACACACTGTGGATATCGTATGTCAAGTAAACTTCTACATAATGATTCAAAATATTGACTGTATTTCTAATATTCTAATAATGTATAGAGGTAAAAAATAATAGAGTGTTCTGCTGCTAAAACAGACAAAGTAATAACATGAGATGAGGATAAGTAATGAGCAGGAGAGGAAAATAAATATTAGTAAGTGTTGGCTGAAGAGGTAGAGGAGCATACAGCAGTAAGGTATGATATCATTACAGTGAGAACACCTTTTGATGTTAGGCCATTATTGCCTGCTACAATATGGCGAAGTTAGTGAATTTAGATTGAGAAAGGCATGGTTATAATGAGGAGGTAGTCATGAATCTATTTTGAGGGGTGTGCATATGCAGTTCCATGTGTCAGATTATTTTTAAATTAGTCTTGAAATTGGAAATGTTGCTAGTAGGTAAAAGGTATAAGGTGATAGAGTTCCAAGAGCAAGCTACATAGCTGGAATACAGAGAGGTTCCTGCTGCTAGATGTGTAGCGAGGAGCATTCTGTTTCCAGATCGAAGTGGCCTAGCATGGATGTTTGTGTAGAATAAGTCAAGTAGGGCTTTGCTTTGTTCTGGTTTGTGTATTAATTTGTGGACTATGAGTAGTTGTGTGTATGTGAGTTATCTTGGTAATTTACGTCAATGGAGCTATTTTAGAGCTAAGCAGCAGTGGGTTCCATTTGATGAGTTAGTGGCAACATTTTCTATTTTATTGTAACACTGGTTTGGTTGATGTTTGGATGCAAGCTTGAACATTAAACAGTACTGAGGAACCATATAGTCAAGTGGAGACTTCCTTGATGAATAATTTAAGTATTTTTTTTTTTGTTCTAAAGTGTGCCCCTAATTTTTGGTGATGTCTTTTAATAACCTATACTGGCCCCAGTATGGAACCTTGGAGTACCCCTGTTTTTATTGGTAGGAATGATGAGTAAGAACTAATCCATTTAACAGACCTGTGTCTATTAGAGAGGTAGACAACCAGTTGGTGGAAGTGTTTAATATTTCAAGCAAAGAGAGCTGTCTTAGAAAAAGGCTATGCAAAATGGTATTGAAGGCCTTGGACAGATCCAGAAAAATGACTGAAACCAGTTGGCCTTTGTCTCTGACCAGGTTAATAGTGTTTTTGAAGTGTAAGAGAGCTGTGGTGGTGCTATGCCCTGGTCTGAAACCATGTTGTGTGGGGGTAAGGAGGTTGTTAGTTTGTAAATGAGTCATTGATTAATTATGAATGCATATTTCAAAGATTTTTGAAAGAGTTTAGAGAATGACAATGTGTATGTGTCTAACGTTGGATATATCATTGGTGTACCTCCTTTGTGAAAGGAGAACCACACTCACAGACTCAAAAAAAAAAATGTTTATTTTGGAATGCATTCATTTGATCGAGCTAACATTGCTCGATTGGGTATAACACCGAGTGTTATTATTGAATTTCCCCTTGACAAATGGTTGGAATGTCATACAAAACAGCGAATGCGACATTTCCGACCGCTCTATCACCAAAACAAGCACTACCATGAGTCAAAAACAATTGCATTCGCATTTATGATGTTTTGCCACACTGCTTTTGAACATATTCCTGTCGACCATCCACCGGCCGATCAAATAAATGTATGCCATTTATTTCATCATGGTTTGGTGTTTGCTACATTTTACCAACACTCTGGGACTATTTACAGGTTGTTAAATATGTTTATATGCAATTTCTGAGTCTGACCACATGGGGTCTGGCATCTTGAAGTAATTCTGATTGTTTAGTCTGTCTCTAGGTATCCCACAATGCAGTGCTTGTTTGTAAACAAATTACATCACGCAGGCGTCTTTCTTTGTAAAGTTCCTGTCACTGCATTGATTTTAAAACAAAAAATAGCCAAGGCTAAAAGGTACAAAAAAGAATTTAATGTGACAGTAAGCACTTTCGTGGGCACACATACACCCACTTCTTCAGACTGCTCAACAAAACTAATACACCACATTTAAATAGCTAACAAAATAAGCACATGATGGTTAGATGTTTAAAAAGGTCCAATGGGACTTAGAAAACAATCAAACAACATATAAATACAACTTATAAAATGTTTAAATACAGATATAATATAAAATCTGAAATTACCAAGAAACTGTATGTCCCTAAACTACATTAGTTTATACAAAATTCACATTCTAAAGGGAAAAATAACATTCTAAAGATAAAAAATACTATCTCATCAAATTTCTTAGTTTTAGAATGCAAGCTATTGAGCATATATTGATAACCCTGGGTATTTGAAGGCATCTAGTTTGAGCTGCCAATATAATTATCGCTGCTCTAGCCATAAAGAAAATGTTTCTCCCTTAATATGATAACAGATCTGGTCAATAATCCTAAAGAAGAATGATTGGACAGGGTTATTAAGTATATGCTTAGTCAGGGCATTCTCAGCTTTCCTGTTCCTAATAGCATATTGATGTTCATATATGCATTCCTTAAGTTTCCTATCTGTCTTACCTATATAGAAACCTAAGCAGGAATTACACTTAACTAAGTACACACACCCCTTAGAATTGCACTTATACTTCCCCTTGCAAACAATATTTGTATTATTAACTTGGGACAAGGAACCATTATCTATGAATCTGCAAAAATTGCAGACTTCACATTTAAACATACCCTTAGTCTTCAGGGTTTGTAACATGTTGGTACCTAAGAGGTACTTCAAATTGCTGCCCCTCCTAAATACAATATTGGGAGTGAGGGGCAATCTTTTCTGCACATTCTCATCTGCAATAATAAAATTCCAATTTCTCTCCAAAATGTTCTTAATATGATAAGCATCACTACTAAAAATGGTGATGAATGAGAGAGAAAAGTCAGAGCAATGGTTAACTTGGTCAGTCCTATCCTCCATAAACACACCCAAAGAGAGGCTGCTACTGTAATTGTTCAAATATAAGTCCTCATCTGTTTCAGAGCCATTCAAGATAGCTCTAAAGTGTCCAGCACTTCTTTTAGAGGTAACCTCATGTATCAATTTATCTAGAAAATAATCTGGGTAACCTCGGTTCATAAATAGGGTACGTAAAAAGTTACATTCCTCCTTAAAATCTACCAAGTTCAAAACCGTTCTAGCTGCCCTGACCTGCTGCCCTTTCACTACAGATTTTTTCTGATGCATAGGGTGTGAGCTGTTAAAGTGGAGGAAAGAATTTGAGTATGTGTCCTTCCTGTGGATGGTGGCCACATACTTCTGTCTGACCCTGTCCTTATGTAAATATACATCCAGGTATGCAATTTTCTCTATAAGAAAGTTACTGGTAAATATTAAAAAATCAGTTGTAGTATTAATGTATACCAGAAATTCATTAAATATGTCAGCTCCTCCCTCAGAAATTAGGAATATATCCTCCAGATATCAGGTGTAATAAACTAAATAGTTTGAATGTAGCTTATGTTCCAGAACAAATTTCTTCTCCCAAAAACACATGACCAGATTTGTGAAGCTAGCCCCATATGGTGACCCAATGGCTACCCCTTTCCTTTGAATATAAAAGGAGTGATTGAACATGAAAAAGTTATTCTTAAGAATAATGTCCAAAAATTCCTGGACCAGTCAGAGCTCATCATGGTCAATCCCTTTATCAAGTAACACCTCAGTTACCCACTCAATACCAAGTTCCTGTGGTATTACAGTATAAAGGTCTTTAACATATATTGTGGCAAAGGTATAAGACTCATTATACCTCAGGCCATTAATTTTTTTCCAAAAAGGTCCAGGAATCCTTACAAATTTGGGTCTCAGCACTAACATACTTATTCAGAATGTGATCCACATATTTAGCCATGGGGTACATTATACTATTTCGGCCATTAACTATAGACTGAAAAGAGGGGTTGCTAAGGTCTTTATGAATTTTTGGAATGCCAAAAATGACTTGGATGCGGGGGGCTAATATTGTAAGATAATTCAAAATATCAATAGAAATTCTTGTTTCTATGAACAGGTCATTTAAATACATCCTAATATACCTATATGATGTATTGATCTCATTAATGGAAGCTGCATCATAATTGTCAGTATCCAACATTTCTTGCATACATGATTTATAATGTATTTCATTCATTATGACCAGGCCCCCACCTTTATCAGGTTTAATCACTTTATCCCCACTATTCTTTACTTCATAAATCAATTCAGAGTCATTCCTAGCTATTAATTCTAGGGTTATCACTGAACAGATGCATATTCTTGATGTCATGCTCACATAATTTTTCAAATACTGCTAATGTAGATAAAGTATTTGGGTTAAAAGTACTGGAATTCTAAAACAATCAGCATTAGAGTTAGAAAGAGCACCCTCTATAGCATCTGACATAAAAAATAACTTCAAATTTAGCTTCCTTATAAACAATTTTAAGTCTATAAGTGTCCATGAAATATCATCAGGTTTACTGGGCACAAAAGTGTGTCCTTTGGCCAAAACATCCACTAATAAACCGTTAACATTAAAATCTGAATAATTATAAACATTGAAATTGACCATTGAGCTAGTAACAATTCTATGACAATAGTTATGTGTATTCTCAGTCACATTGTTGTTAGCTTGCAAAATAAGATTGAAATAGCTTACCCTGTAGTCGCCAGTATTATCAGTCCAAAAAGGTTGCTCAGATGCTATCTCTGGTTCTGCTGTTGATTCCAATTGCCCTTCCTCCTGTTGTTCATGGGCCTGGTATGATTCTGCTGGCCTCTGTTGTTCCTCTGCTGAAAATTTTGTCCTTGCTGGTTCCTTTGTGCATCATTATTAGGAACTGAGCTACTTCCCACATTAAGGTTTACATTATTTGCATTAAAGTTAGTATTATTCACATTCCTGCTATTTAACCTCTCACTTCATCAAGGAGCTAACTCAGCTTGTTCTCCTGCAGGTTCCTGAACTGCAAAAGCAGTTGTTGGTCTGTTGCCATTGATATTACCTTGGTTGGAATCAGCTACTGCTTCTTCCTGGTTGAAACCAAGTGGTTGCTGAGAGATTGCGGGTTTTGTATATGCAGTCTCATTAGCATATTCCGATTCATCTCTCCTTAGTTTTTTAATTTTAATGATTTTTGCTTTGGCAATGCAGGCATCAATACTAGAAAAAAAATCTATTATAATCATATGTATATCTGTTATAATCAGAGTAAGCCATTACCAGAGAATTCAGGGCATCAATTTTTTTCTCAACCCCTCTATTTGTATAGAATAATGCTCAATGAAGCAGTTCAGAAGCTCAGTGCCCTGTTTGTTAAACAGGTTTATTAAATCCTTATGGAATGGAGTGCCTGCTACTAAACCCGTAGGACATCACCAGCTTCTTAAACCTTTAGGCACTATGTCCCATTTAATACACTCCTGGAAATATAGTACCTCTATCTGTAACCTTTTTAGTCTCATGGATGTAGCTTCCAACAGGTTTAAGTTATCAGAGATATGGGATACTACAAGTGTTTCACTTGAATTTAGTTCCTGTGTGGTATTAAAATTCAAAGGTGGTTTTAGCCAGTTATTAATATTTGAATCATTCAAAAGAATGTCTCTGTAAGATGACCGTTCATGCACTGTATTACTTCCATAGTCATTACCAGATGTCATTGGTCTTTCAGGGTTCTCGTTGGAATTCTCCTCTCCATGGACTAGACTCAAATTATTCATTGATGAAGGAGGGTGTCCGGTAGATGCATTTGCAGTGGGAGAATGATGCAGACCTCCCACACCTGTAGAAGATGTGTAATGTTCTTCCCTATAGTGGTTGCTAAATCATCCACCTTTTTGGCCAAATTGTCAAGCAAACAAGTCAGTCTCATAATTTGCTGGGTAGTATCCATACTAGCTGAATCATCAGGAAATAGTGAAGGAGTACCAAAAGCTAAGCCAGTGGTCATGACAAAAAAACAACTGCTACTAGAAAGCAAACTGTAAAACTACTACAAAACAAAAAAATAGCCAAGGCTGAAAGGCACAGAAAAGAATTTAATGTGAAACTAAGAGCCTTTGTAGGCACACATGCACCCACTTCTTCAGACTGTACAACAAAACCATTGCATTCTAAAACTAAGAAATTTGATGAGATAGTATTTTTATCTTTAGAATGTTATTTTTACCTTTAGAATGTGCATTTTGTATAAACTAATGTAGTTTAGGGACATACAGTTTTGTGATAATTTCAGATGTCATACTATATCTGCATTTAAATATTTTATAAGCTGTATTTTAATTACATGATGTTTGATTGTTTTCTAAGTCCTATTGGACCTTTTTAAACATCTGACAGTCATGTGCTTATTGTGTTAGCTATTTAAATGTGATGTATTAGTTTTGTTGAACACTCTGAAGAAATGGGCGTATGTGTGCCCACGAAAGCGCTTACTGTCACATTAAATTCTTTTTTGTACCTTTTAGCCTTGGCTATTTTTTGTTTTATAGTAGTTTTACAGTTTGTTTTGTCCTGCATTGATTTTATATGCATACACTACTGCCTTTCATTCAGTTAGTTTTAAGTAACATTTCATGACGTTCAACAACTACTTAAAACTCAAACAGTGGAAATGCCACAGAACATACTTTCACAGTGCTTTTTACTGCTGCTTCCTTTTAGAATAGCTAAAGTGCAGTCTTCTGTAAAGCCTGAATTGTACTAATTTGACTGACTTCCCATCCCCCTTCACACCTAATTTCCCTAGCTGTCAAAGTGCAAAGGGTAATTTGAGCTGTTACCTGCTGTCAGTGACAGCTCACAGCAGGAGACTCGACTCATGTGCTGTTTCCTTGTTCTAGCATTTACTTTCTGTATGGGTAGGGGAAGGACCAGGGAACTGTGACATGACAGCATGGGTGGGTTTTTAGGACGGTCATGATGATGTCAGTTTGGGGAGGGAATTGGCCAGAAAACTACCTGTATTCATTGACCTGGATGACATCAATGAATTGGAGAGTACAGCAAGATTTTCTAGGGTGGGATAATTTTTTTTTTTTGAGAGTGAAACCACCACATTACATTAAAGTACTGCTCTACTGGAAAGAAACAGCTAATTTAAAATATTTAAATGCTGTATTGTTGTTTATTCATAGCATATACAGTAAATAGGGAGAAAAATGACAGAGAAGTTGAGCATTTAATAACTGAATTCTATTGTTGTCCTTGAAGTGGGATGATGGCAGACTTAAAAGTAATACTGAAAACAGTGCTGACATCCAGGAACCAAGCCCAAGATACAAACCAATCTGTTCTTCTTGTCCTAACATACAGTTTTGGAGTGATAGGCTAGCCCCAAAAGGTGTTAGGTTGGATAGAAAAACAAGAAGGATGCTAAAAGGTGTTAGGTTGGACAGGAAAACAAGAAGGATGCTTCATGCTAATCAAAGTATTTATAAAAATCAGTGTGTACCATGAGTATATATTCCCCATTCTGAAAGAGGTATGGGCCTCCTGAAAATTGATTACATGTAAAGATCTACAGTCATAGGACTGCATACATATTTGCTAACCTTATAGGATGCAAACAGTGAAAGATTTAAAACATGAGCAAAATAAGTCTAAGAAGATTTCACTGCTTCATTTAGCAGAAGCATATAAGTGTTAAGTGGGAATTTAAATCAAACCAGAAGTAGATAAAAATCAGAGAACAACTAAATGTGCTGAAAAACAAAAGAAAGAATATAAGGTGAAGGATCAGATGAGAAGGCAAGAAATGTAGAAAATGCATAAATATAGTTGGAAGTCTAGAAAACTCTTAGAACAACCTCATGTTGATCAAGACTGAATGCAGGATTGGTTAAGGAGAGGTGGATTTAAAACAAAAGTTAAAAGGTTAATATTGGTGGCCCAAGACAGTGTACTATGTAAACATTGTTTTACAATGTCCGTTCAGCATGTGGGAGAAACAGACAAATGTAGGTTTTGTCAAACAGAATTGGAAACAGTTGCACACATCATTGCTGGTTGTGACATACTAATAGCAGAAAGACTGTATACTGAAAAGCATAATAATGTTGCAAGGCTGTTGCATTGGGGATTGTGCAACACAATATTATTATAGTAGCAGAAAAACATTGGGAACAATGAAGTTTATATCGCATGGGATCAACCAATACCAACAGTTCAAAAAATAGGTGCAAGAAAACCAGATATAGTAGTCCATGAAAAGAAGGCGAAATTGATTGATCACTGAAATTGTTACACCCAATAACTATAGTGTCTTACATACAGAGAGACGCAAAGTCATAAAATATCAGGATATGCAGGCAGAAGTTAGGGCAATGTGGAAGAAGGATATGGAGACAATTCCAATAGTAGTAGGAGCAATGGGTCTTATAAAAATGAATTTTCAATCGTACTTAGATATGTTACCGATACTTGTAATTCTGCATGAATTGCAGAAGTCTATACTGGGCACATTGTGGGTTCTGCAACGTGCACTTCTGGTTAATATCAAAGATTGAAACAATACCATTTTCATGAACTTTAATCATACTTTGACTTAGGAATGGGGCCCATTCTGTCATGGTATTAGAAACGCAAAAGTCTTGGAGAAATTAAAAAAAAAGAAAATATAATATTGAAAACTGTTTTGACATCTAGGAATAAAGTCCAAGCTATAAATCAATTTTCTCTTTTTTTTTCTTCCTCACTTACAGCTTTGGTGTGATTGGCTAACTCCAAAAAACATTGAATCAGATGGACAAGAAAACAAGACAAATGCTTTCTATGTATCGAATGATATATAAAAACCAATGCATACCAAAATTATATGTCCCCTCACTCTTATGGATGTATGAGCTTCCTTGAAATTGCTACCTGTATAAGTCTTCACTGTGGATCATCATACATATTTGCTGACCCCATCAGATCCCAACATAATGAAAGTTCTAAAGCAAAAAGAGCAGAAGTTGAAGATGACATTTTTGCTTAGTTTTGCAGAACCATTTCAGAATGGAGTGAGAATAACAAAGTACAAAAACAAATGAAAGAATATAAAGAAAAGGACCAGATGGGTGTGCTGCCAAGATGGTGAACTGCTTACAGCATCTGAAGTTTCTCTAAAATCCTGTTTCTATTTCTGACAGGAAACTATTTTTAGAAACTTCAGAAACACTTCAAGCTTGCAAAACTCTTTATAAGAAGATACTGAAGCAGTTTTTCAAAGAAAAAAAAAACTATTTTCCTGTCAAAATTCTACAGTAAATGATTGACATAGCTCTATCAAGATGACTCATATGAAAGCATAATCACAGGAATTGTCAGTTAAAAAAGATTTGCAGTCCTTACTTAGTAATATTCAAGATCTTTCACTAAAAATAGATACACTGGGCAATAAAATGGATATTATCAAAGAAGATTGCAGCAAACAAATAGGAATTTTAAGTGAAATGCTTAAACAACAAAAATCTCAGATCATGGAAATATAACAAGCTACAAATGACACAAAAAGCAGAGTACCAGAAGAAGAAAACCAAATATAATTTCTTTTGAAGCAGAAAAATTAATATCTGAGCAGAATAGATGATCTTGAAAATAGGCCTAGAAGAAAGAATATCAGAATATGTGGTCTACCTGAAAAAAAGAAAACAATGTGGTAAACCTTCTGACCTCCTGGTTACCAAACATTATAAACTTACTAGAAGCTGTATCCATCATGACTGAAAGATGCCACAGATCATAAGGATCTAATATTAAAACCTTCCTGGGATAACTCCCCCATGGATAATAGCACTCGCATGTTTGATAATGACTATTCAAGTTCAGTAGTTACTAAGAGAAAAAGCTTGTTTACCAAAATTAATGAACTGAAGAAAGGAATGAAAACACACCTACTATTTCCAAACAACTTAAGACTTTCTCTTCCTAATGGACACCAGACCTTCAAATCACTAGATCATGCTTTCTCCTACATTCAAAAATCAAGATCTTGGACTAGGTAGAAGTAATGGACTGGAGCCACATCCCTGAAGAGACATGCTGAGAGCAAGATGGTTGGAAGAACAATGAAAAAAATAAAAAGTTAAAAGACAAATGATTTTCATATTTATCCTTTACATAACTTTTATCCAAACAAATATGTCCTGTTTTACATGGATATTATTAGTTGGACCATTTTTTCTAATAAAAGGAGGTAAAAATTATTTATTTTTCATAATGTTTCAGGTTTATATTATCGAAATGCATAGACTTGAATTATTCTCTTTGTGAATATATCTGTCTATGTGTGCATAAAATGTTCTCATATTTTTTGTGTGTTTGAATGTTTGGTCTTGTTAATTAATTAATTAATCAATCAATCAATCAATTAATTGATTAATTAAGGAACTGACTTGGTATTTAGTCAGGTAACATTGCATTGAAAGAGTTCCACTATGTCATCCTTAGCACAGAATTCAAATGACATTAAAAAATAGTAATTTTGTCACTTTTCCCTTTCCAACAAGCTTAGTTATATCTTTAAATTTGTGTCTGGATTAGCTTGGTCTGTTTTTTTTTCAAGTTATTTTTGCATCTTGCTATATTTTGTTTTGTAGTTATGTAGAAGTAGTCAGGCGATATACATGCTGAAACTGTGTGGTTTCCACTGGGGGGACTTCAAGAAGCTGATTTCTTAGATTTGTATGTTACAATGTGAAGTTCCTAATTAAAAAAAAATTTATGTGAGTGGACCTTTTAACTATTATTTAAAGAAATTAAGTGAAGATAGAAATAGGAGGGGCAATATAATAAAATAAGGAAATAAATAATGGAAGGGAAAAGAGAAAGGAAGAGGAAGGAAGGAAAAGAGGAGATTGAGGGAAAAGAAAGAGGAAAAAATGAGGTTTCATTTCTTTATAGTTTATTGTTCATTGCTGCTTATTAGTAACCATTGTATTACATAATTACATTCTATGTATGAACAAAGTTATGCTTATATTTATCAGACTAGGATTTTCCTGTAATATTTTCATAAGAAGTTATCAGTCATGTTAATAGATCACATTGTTTTATATTTAATATGCATATAGTTTATTAAGAAAATATATAACTCCTCTGTAAATCTGACTGCCAACCTTATGTCTCACATACGTATATTTCTCTATTGGTTTATACTAAAATACATTAAATATATTATACTCTGCAGCTATGCAAAGCATGTTACATATAATAAGAAAATCTCAGACATCAAGCTATGTTATGAAATGTCATTGTTACTTATTTTAGGCCTTTACATTTAGACAGAGAACTTTAATTCATAGTTATGTGTAGATAAGTATTTATTTTAAGTTTAAAAGTTAAAATATATTTTTAGATTTATATATATAAAATTAAAAAATACACATATCACAGCTGAAAGTCTTTATTTTCTCTTATATGTACAGGTGTGGATGCCAGGTTTGAGATGCTAGTAATTAATATGGTTTGTTGTGTAGTTTGAAATTTCTCTCCAAACCAGGAGCATTAGATTCAAGGTTAGGGACTGGATGCATATTTACTATATTTAACAATAAGTTAATTAACTCAATTGTCTTTAATTTGGTGTCTGTATTGATCTTTGACTCATTATTGCATTTTATTAATTTACTCTTTCTATATGCATATCAATATATCTGTGCATACTATTTACTGAAAATTACATTAATATCAGAACAATATATAACTTTTACAAACTTGCCATAATATGTCTCACCTAAAATGTATTGCAATTAATGTTAGTGGTCTTAATAATGGCTACAAGAGAGGTTGATTGAGTATTTGAATGTATTTAATGCTTAAGTTTTTTTTGTTTTTTGCAAGAAACACACTTTCTAAAAGATGATACTGACATACTGAATTCTTAAGATTATACTGTTTTAGTTAACTCAGATTTTAAGCAAAAGAGATGGTGTTCTGCATTTCTTTGGAGAAAGTCTAATTTAATTCCCAAAATTATAAATATATTTAGTGATGGCCAAGGAATATTATGCATAGTTCCATTGAAAATACAAGGACATCTTTATACTTTAGTAAATGTTTATTGGATTTCTGGAAATAGAGCTACATTTACAAAAAAATAGATATTATAATTTTGAATATGAAAAAACATATGGTCATTGTTGGTGACTTTAATAGACTGTTAAATGAAAAAGGTACAAGTGCACCTACAAAAATTAGAATCTCAGGCACAGCTAAAGCATTGTTAAATTTAATTGAGTTATTTAACATTAAAGATGTTAATGATGATCTAATTTGTTATTATATATTCATTATTCATATAGATTTGAAACAAACTAGAACATATAGGGTATTTATGTCAAATAATTTAGCTTCAAGAGTTGAAAAATTAAAAAGTAGTCTCATGCCCATTTTTTATCACAGTGCTATCACATTTGACATTATAATTAAACCAAGAAATGTAGCCTCATGTAATAGAGTACCTGAATATATAATAGACATAAAAGATTAAAAAAAAGGTTTCTTGAGTGAATTCATCTTTACATTGAAATAAATAACAATGAACAGGTCTATGATGTTACCTCATGGGACTATCTAAAGGCTTACCTATAGGGAAAAATTACATATATAAATAGACAAACTTAAACTTGACATAAACATGCTAACAGGAATGTAGGCACAGATTTGATAGCACTAAATTTGAAATGTCTAGAAATTTTAAAACGTAAACTTTCAATGAACTTAGAAAAATATAGAAAATGTACTCTTTAAATTTTAAAAGCATGCATAAATTAGCCATTAGATCAAAGGAGATCATCAATTCCAATCATATTAGAGAAATGAGAAATCTGGACAAGAAAAGGAAAGTTACAGATATAGAAAAGATTTTAGATTGCTTGAGGAATTATTATAATAAACTTAATATGTCTAATAACACTACTATAAAAAGGAGAAAGTCAAAGATTTTCTAAACAAAAACAACCATGATAAATTAACTCAGGAGTAAATTAAAAAATGATAAACCCATTACTATGACTAACTTAAAAGAACACATTGAAAATATGAGGGACAGTAAAGCTCCTGGTATTCATGGAATTATTCCTGAAATATGCAAACTATTGTCAAACAAGATATTAGTTATTTTACTATGGGTATTTTCTTTAGTTGAAGTCACATGTAACATTTCTCCCACTTAAAAATATACATTTACTTTTCCTATATTAAAACAGGATAAAGGTGTGTCATTCTGTTCCTCTTACAGAACAATATCTCACATAAATATAGACTATAAACTATGTATGTTCATATACAATAGGCTTAAACATTTTCTTCCATTGTTAATCAAGATCAAACTGGTTTTATATCTAATAGACAGTAACATGATAACATCAATAGGATAATTACATTAAGTGATTATGCTAGGAATACTAAAAAATAGCTATTGATAATAAGTTCACACCTAAATAAAAGGTTTTGATTCTTTAGATTGGTCTTATTATCTACCCTAGAAGTTTTTAATTTTCCAGACAAATTTATTTTTCTCATTATGCATATTTTTCAGACCTTTGCTGCCTTTATAAAACTATGTTCATATATTTCCACTTAGTCAAAATATGTAAAGGTATGAAACAAAGTTGTCCATTAACTCCCTTATCGTTTGCTTTGGTGATTGAACCCTTTGCTAATTTTATAAGAGCAAATATAAATATAACTGGATTCAACATTGATGATCGGTGGTCTTTCAAAGTGAAACATTTTACAGATGGCATGTTAATGACAACTGGTAATATAGATGTGTCTCTTATTCCTATTATTAATTCATTACATACTTTTGAATCAATATCAGGTTTAAGTTTTAATAATACTGAATTTATTTATTTATTTATATTTGTTGACCAGGAGTGTCCGACTGGACGTAGCTCCATTTTCAGCGGAGGCCCTGCGAGAAAAGCTCCACAGGTAAAATAAACAGACAGTAGTTACATTGGATTACGTAGCGATTAACAATTTACATAACAATTACTTACAACATATTAACAGATGAAGAACATAGTACATCAGTAGACAACTAGAATCTTTATCTGTGAAGTACATACAGACATTAACAAATGTTAAAATAAGAAGTTCCTCCTGTATAAGTACGAGGCATATGAGCATCTGAGCTTGCTATAATCAAGGTAGTTAGTGGAGTGGAAAGAAAGGTAGTGGTTGGATGGAGTGGGTGGTATTAGAGTGGGAGTTGCAAGGACATAGCCAGCATGTTTTTAGGTGCGCCTTTAGTAAAGTTTTGAAGTGAATGCATGATGGTATGGAGGTAATTGTGGGTGGGAGGGAGTTCCATAATTTGGCTATGGTGCAAGAGAATAGTGCTTCACCAGCAGAGTTATTGGCTTTAGTGATCTGCAAGTAATTTTTGTTGCTGGATCTTAGTGGTCTGGTGGTGCGATAGGGTTGGAGTAGATTCTGGAGGGATGGGACATTTAGTGGATGGTTTACTAGTTTGTGGGTGAGTGAGAGTTGATACCATTGAAGGAGGTGAGGGAGTTCAAGCCAGCCCAGTTCAGCAAGTGAGAGACAGTGGTGACTACGGTAGGATGCCCCTGTGGCGAATTTGGCAATTTTGTTGTAGCAGGTCTCTAGCTTGTTTAGATCGCATTGCCTTAGGTTGGTATATATTGGAGAGGCATAAAGTAGGGTGGAAATAAGGTGGGGATTTGCTATTGAAATCTTTGCTGCTTTGGTGAGAAGATGCTTATTTCTGTATAATGCTCCTAGTTTTTTGTGGACTTTTTTTATGGTCATGGATATGTGAATATCAAATTTTAGTTTATTGTCTATTTCCACTCCTAGCAATTTGGTGTGTTCAGTTGGGTATATAGTGGTGTTGTCTTTTGCTGTGATGTTAAAGTGAGAGTTGTTTTGAGTATGTTTGGTGGGTTGGAAGATGAGTAGTTTAGTTTTGTTTGGGTTGAGTATTACTTGGGCATTGGATAACCAAGTTTCAACAAAGGAAAAGGCTTCCTGTGTGACTTTTTGCAGTTTGGGCCAGGACAGGGCTGAGCAGATGATGGTCGAGTCATCTGCGTATTGTATGAGAGTGCCATGTGTGGTGGCAGAGGCTAGATTATTTGTGAAAACAGAGAAGAGTAGGGGTCCAAGGATGGATCCTTGGGAAACCCCTATGGAGACAGGTAGTTGGGGAGATATGTCATTCTGCCATACAACGGATTGTTGGCGGTCAGACAGGTTACTCTGAAACCAGTTGGTGACTGATTGTGAGAAGGATAGGTTATTGAGGACAGAGATAAGTTGTTTGTGTGGGACCATGTCAAATGCTTTAGATAGGTCTAGGAAAGTAGCAGAGGAGAGATAGCCATTGTTTTTATGCTGAAGGATAGTGTTAGTAAAGGAGAGTAAGGCAGTGGTGGTGCTATAGTTTGGTCAGAAACCATGCTGAGTATTGGAAAGGAGGTTGTTAGTAAGGAGGTAGTCTGAGACCTGAGAGTGTATGCATCTCTCTAGTATTTTGGAGACTGGAGAGAGAATAGCTATGGGGCGGTAATTGGTTAGTTCTGTGGAGGGTCCACCTTTGTGGAGGGGAATTATATGTGATACTTTCCACAGTGTGGGAACATAACTTTCTGACAGAGATCGGTTAATCAAGATGGATACTGGGTAGGCCAGAGCATCAGCTGCGATTTGCAGTTATTCACTTGGGAGGTTGTCTGCTGCTAATTTGGTGGGTTTAAGTTTAGTTAAGAGTTTTTTTTATGTTGGAGGTAGGTACAGGAGAAAAAGAGAAGGCAGTGGGGAGATTAGTAGTTGAAGGTGTGGGTTGGAGGGGAGGGGTTGTGTTGTTTAGCTAGTGATAGTATGGTTTGTGTGAAGTGTGTGTTGAATGAGGTAGCAATATTTTCTGAGGAGTGAGGGATGTTAGGAGGAGCGGTACTGACTTTACCAGGGTGGAGGATGGAGTTTATGGAGGACCAGAATTGTTTGGGGCTGTGTTCGGAGGAGTCTAGGGCAGACTGGTAGTATTGGAATTTGTCCTATTTTATTAGCTTTTTGACTCTATTGCGTAGTTCTAGGAATTTCTGTATAGCTGAGGGGGTCTTGGTTTTGTGCCCGTGCTCCCAGGCTTTATCCCTGTTTTTCATTTCTGACTTAGTGGTTTTCTGTAGCCATGGGGAGGGTTGTGCTTTGGTTCTGGAAAATCTTATGGGGGCATGGTAATTAAGGATGTTCAGAAAGGTAGTATTAAAAAATGCAACTGCGTCATCAAGACTGAGGTACTTTAGAGGATGCCAGTTACATTCTTTGAGGGATGAGATGAATGTGAGTGGATTAAAGTGTATTTTTTTACATATCTGATGGTAGATGACAGGTTTAGCTTGGTATAGGTATTTTTTCAGTAGGAATGTTGGGGAGTGATCACTGAGGCTATATATGACTGGGGGCTCTTACTGACTAGTATCCAATCCAAGGTAGTGTGCTTGCTGGAGTTTTTATTTATCCTGGTTGGCGACTGGACTACTTGGGTAAAGCCATGAAGGTTTACATGATGGGTTGGATGGTTGCCAGAACAGGATTGCCAGTCAATATTGAAATCACCTAAAATGATTCTTGGGGGAGATGGTAGGTAGACCAGCTGAGGAGGTTTTCTAGTGGAGAGATGTTTTGGCCAGGTGGGAAGTAGCATCCAGTTATGTTGATGGTTTTATTTTGGTTTATTTTGATGTTGGTATATATTATTTCTTCATTGCCTATTTGTGGAGCTGATGATTTTAAGATCTGGATGTTTAGATGCTGTTTAAATATCAAAGCTACACCGCCTCCTTTCTTGTTTAGCCGGTCTACTCTTATTATGCCATAACCTGTAGGGAGTATTTGCTCACTGGTAATGTGAGGTTTTAGCCAGGTTTCTGTCAGGATGACTATATCTGGGGAGTACAAGTCTATGGTGGCATGGAGTTCATGGACTTTGTTGGATATACTTCTAATATTTAGGCTTAGTAGAAGGAAGTCATTTGGCTTTCTATAGTCTGTAATATGGGAGAAGTTGTGGTTTCTAGTCTGATTATGAGGATTGGGGTTGGAGATGGTAGGGCCAGGGTTGGGGTGGATATCTCCACTTAGGGCTAGTTTTGATATGCATGAGGTTATTAGTTTTCTCAATTTTTGAATGTGTTTGTTTATAAGGGAAACTTTATGATTGTGCTCTTTGGGTAATAGGTATGGTGGAAGAGATACTATGTTAAGTTGTAGGGATGCTTTATGTTTGAGTAATATAGTTGGTAGAATATGTGGGGAGTGCACAGGGATGGTTCTTGAGTTGGTGGGAGGGGAGCTGAGTGAGGGTGAGACATGAGTGGTGGTGTGAGTAGTAGTACAGTGGTAGTGGTTGAGTGCGGGAAAGATGGAGCTTTGGTAGGATGTAAGATATGCAAGAAGAGTGCATGCAGTGAGCATAGGTAAGGTATGCGTGTACATGTTAGTTGAGGAGGTGTGATAGTAGTGGGAAGATGGAGGAGGTAGTGTTGGGTTAGCGCTGTGGTTGGCTACTGGAAAGATGGGAGGGTTTGTGAGTGTAATAAAGGTGGGACCACTGGGGGCGGGAGGGAATAGGGGGCAGGGTGGGGAGCGAAGCGGGTAGAGACCCTGTTAGTTGCTCTTATGAGGGGGCTGGAAACAATCAGGTAACAGAGTTAATTGATGAATGAACATATAATAGTGACAAGGGTGATTGTAGTTTTAAAAATGGTGCCTGCCACAGGTAATATTTATTAACTTTGGGATTGTCTTAAGGTAATAAACAGGGAAGGGGGAGGGGTGAACAAGGTTGTGAGCAGGCAGTTCTTTGTACTGCTTCTAATGAGCCAAAGCAAAGACAGGTTTGTGTTTAAGAAACAATCACAATTGACCAAGGACTGCTCTGAAACTGTAAGTTATTTCTTAACCATTTTCAGGTGGAAAAACAGGATAACCTTGTATCAGTAGGCCACTGTGGTCTCAGTTTAAATTAACAAACACACAGTATTGATCAGATTATGGATACTATCTGCTAACAGAAGGGAATAAGAGAGAAAGTGGAAGATGAGTGTGTGTGTGTGTGGGGGGGGGGGGGCTGCTTACAAGCCAAAGCAGAGTGCTCTCCAGGGGAAAAAGAATATTGGCTCAAACAGGTAGACACATACTCAAAGTTAACTTTAGTTGTTTGCAGACAGTTCAGACCTGGACTGCACTTTTCTTATAAGAATGATAAAGGTGGTACCACAGTTGAATACTTAAGAGTGGTGTTAGGTCTAGAAAAGAAGAGTACAGAGAGGAGTAAGCACTTTGAGATGGTAAAGATATATTGTAAAGATTACAAAAAAACAAACTGAGCAAATTGCTACTGTATGCAGGTAAAATGTCTTGAACCAACTATGAATATATGCAGATACTGAGCCAATTGAAAAAAATCTGTTAGAAGAAACCTGAAGACAGTTATGCAGTCGCAGATTAAAATATAGCAAGAAGCACTCTGTCGAGGTTGTCTAATGTGATTCTATCCAAAAGTAACAGCACAATTATATAGAAATAATTAGACACCAGTATGAGCTGTCTACACACAACACAATTACATGACTAGCATTAGTGAACAAGGTGCAGCTATGCAAATAGACTATACTATTATACGAAAAACAACTTGGTGCAGACAAAATGCTAGCATGGCATAGTAACTTCCAATAATAAAGCATAAATCATATTAGATGTCTAACACAATTCAACATAAACATATACAGTTGTAAAATGTCTAACACAATTCAACATAAATAAGCATTTACAGTTGTAAAACACTTACTGGAGAGATACTGAGCTCCTCATGGGGCCTGTAGCAGAGTGGATTGTAGTTTTGAAAATGGTGCCTGTCACAGGTAATATTTATTAACTTTGGGATTGTCTTAAGGTAATAAACAGGAAAATAAATCAAATGTTTTATTGATTAACAAAGAATCGAACAATCTGATTAGAACACTAGGCACACTTAATGGAGATTAGGCACACTTAATGGAGATATAAAAAATGAAATTCTTAAGGATCTCATTATTGTCTAATTACAAAGACATAGCATAGATCAATTATAATAAAGTTTTATTCTTCCTCAATTTATTAAAAGAAAAATTGATAAATTATGGTGTTCCAAGATGGCGGTCGTCTGAGATGCACCCTCTCCTCTTAGCTCCATTTAACCGGTATTAAATAAACGCAACTTATTAATTCAATTCAGTTAAATCTAGTGCAATTAGGGTTTTTCTCAGTTAATTTCTTACCAAAGAAGTTCCAGAGAACCTACTACAAGCCTTCAGTAGCAAGAAAAGTTTATTACTTCCTAAAGTCATAACGAAGCTTTGGACATATGGCTGATTGGAGGCCTGAGACTTAAGCTCCGTTCAACTGCCAGTATCTGCAGTTTCATTTATCCTGATACTAGGATGTCTAAAGAGCCTGAGCCTATGGATAGCAAAACATCTAAGACTAAGCTGTCAGCTATATCCTCTTCCCCAGAGAAAGATGCCAAAAGGCTAAGATCAGCCAAACTGACCCAAGAACAGTCAAAAGAATCGACTAAAGCTAAAAGTGAAGTTAACCCAATTATGGATGAACTGAAAAGTGTGTTACAACCGCTACAATTAGCCATTCACGAGTTGACAAACCAAATGAACTCTTTCAGTGCATCAGTTAACAAATTCGCTGACAGGCTAGATTTAGTGGAAGAAAAAATTGAATCAAATCACTTTGAAATAGAACACATTAAAGATCTTATGCAGACATCAGATAAGTCATTCTCGGACTTGCAAAATAAAATAATTGATTTAGAGGCTAGAAGCAGGAGGAACAATTTAATTATCAGGGGTCTTTCTAAAATATATGAGGCAAATCAACTTTTGGATGTAGTTACACAATTATTTAAAGAGCTATGCCAAGGGAAAAGTCCACCATCTAACTTTGCTATTGAAAGAATTCATAGAGCCTTGCACAGACAACAAATCAGTGAAACACCTAGACCGATATATGTGAAACTGCTCAATCATCAAGACTTACAACTTGTTCTCTCAGCTTACAAGAAGATGCAAAAATTTTCATGGAAAAGCCAGATCATCTCAATCTCACAAGATCTACCGCTGGAGATAAGAGAAAAGCATTGGAAACTTGCACCCTACTGTGCAGAGCTTATCTCATGCAATATTAAGTTTCAAATTAAATTTCCTTCCATTCTAACCTTTACATTTAAAGAATCCAAGTTCCTCGTCTCCTCACCTGAAATTGCGATCCCAATTTTTATTAAGTGCTTTGGAGTAACTCTCTCTAAAAAATGAAACAATCCCGGTTTTCCTCTATTTGCACAGAAGCTAGATGGATGCTGTGAAATTTGTTGGAATGGGAATATCATAGTGGCCCATCCTGAAGTCTGGAAGTTAAGTTTGGTTTTGTCTTTTGAGATGGGTTAAGTTAATTTCCACCTTAATCTGGCTGTTCTAAATAGGAACCTTTGTCTAGCCTCTGTGTTTTTGTTTTGGGAGGCTTCTTATGTACGTCGGAAAATCTGGACAGATTAGATGCACCTATGCGGTCAGGAAGTGCTGAGTTAGCTTCCGATTCTGACTAGTCCGCTAGTCCCCAAAGATGATCTCATTAATGATGTTAGCTTATAATTCTTGGAAAGGGTTATCGTTTCAGATTCCACTTGAGATGAGCTTCCAATGATTGTACCTTGAACATTAAGAGGCTATGGTTTGAGCTAATAGAAGCGGTAGGTCTCCTTCTCTTTTTGTTGTCTGATCTTCGCGAATGGAGTTAGGTCCGACAATATATAGAACTGCGAATATTTCGAATACTTTAGCGAAGTTTTAAGTTCTTGAGCTGGAGTTTTAAAGGGTCGCCTTTAAGAGTTGGGTGCATCCATTGCTCCTCAGTTTCTGTAAGTACTGTCTGCTCACTGTTACTGACTTTTAATAAATAATCTCATTTGTTTATCATCAGGGCCAACAGATTAATTGGAGCTATATGGTTAGCATTAAGATAGGTAGTGGTCTGAACACTATCATAAATACTGAATAACTTGGGCTTCATGATACCAGCAGTAGCAAAGATTTGGTTGCTGATACTGACTAGCTGGGTGGTATAGATACTGTTGAATTTCTTCATGGTACCTACTTGATTAACTTTTATTGGTGTATCGAAAGATAATTCCCAGTGGATGAGATCAGTTATGTACCATCTAAGGAAAATATTCAGGCAGACGGTATATAAGAAACATGTTAATGTGGGGGTTGGAGTGCTGTATTTCTTCTCTCTTGTTTAACTGGCCCTAAAGTTGGGTAAAGGAAACAAATGGAAGGTTTTCATTGATGCCACGGAGGACAATAGATAAGGGACTGGTCACAAAGTCAAAGGTGATGTGTGAAGGACTAAAATGAGAGAATAAGGTTACTGAGCAATGGGAATCCAGACTGATTAGTGGGGCAATTCTGGTGGGGCATTTTCAGTCGGAAGCTGGAATATCTTTGGTTGTGTTTGCTTCAGAGTTTGTGGACTCACTTGCTAAAAGCTGCAAATTGTCAATTGCTTTAATTTAACTTAAGTGTTTAGATATACTAAAATTTCTATATTTTGGTCTGGATGGCATACTTTTAAGGGATTCTATCGGATCTTTTTTTTTGTGTGTTCTTCCTCTTCTTTGACATCTTTCTGGTACACTGCCTGACAACTTATGGATGCTAGTGGATTTTTAAGTAGGGTTTAGATGACTAAACGTGGAATTGAGCAGTCAATGTACAGTTTTTGTAAATATTTTGGATTTGTTAATTATCAGTGTTCATTTAAAATCCTTAATCATACCCTTCTCTCAAATGTGGAGAATTTGTGGTTAGGCACGGGGTGGGATTTGAGCGATTGTTATATTAATTGTTTTTTTACAATGCTGCAATATAAGATTTTCTCTATTATTTGCTTTTTACTTTTATTCATATTTCAAAGGAGGTTACTCTCACTCAGTCTACAAAACAATGTCCTCAAATTTATTAAGCGTGATGACATATACTTATGCATAGCATTTGGAATATATCATCCTGGAATGTTAGGGGATTGCAAGAGAAAAATAAAAGAAATTTAGTAATGCATCTTTTATTCAAAGCACAATTGAATGTCTGCTTTTTACAGGAGACACATATGGTAGTGGAGGATTGGGCTAAAGAGAAGAAAAAAGGTTGGATTGCTGAGTTGATTACTTCGGGCTTTAAAAAGAACTCAAGGGGTGTGGCGATTATTATTAAGAATTCATTTAAAGAAAGGATCATGTCAAGGGGAATTGATATGGAGGGGAGGTGGTGCTATTTCACGTGTATAACACATGAATTAGATAAACCTATATTATTTCTGAATCTCTATGTCCCATGCTCGAATCAGATAGACTTCATTATGAGTGTTTATAATTTTTTATGTAAATTTACGAATCATTTTTTTGTGTTGGGTGGGGATTGGAACACTGTTTTGGACCCGAGGGTAGATCGTTTCAGTAAACCTAAAACACACAATAGTCAAGATTCGAGGGCTCTTTCCAAATTAATATCTGATTTCGACTTAGTAGACCCGATTTCATTTTATTGCAAACCCAAGAACAATAATAATTTATTTACCTACTTTTCTAAATGTTATCGATCTTGGTCTCGTATAGATTTTTTTCTGATTTCTAATATCTTCACTTATAGGCAAGTTAAATTCTTCATCGAGCCTAGATTTCTATCTGATCATTCTATGATAACTCTTACGATAGAGTTTGCTTCTAACTTTTTTATATCTAACAGATCTTATAACTGGACTTTAAACAGTAATATGTTAAAGGATCAATTTTTAGTCTTGGAAGTTACATCTATCTTAGGTGAGCTCTTCTCTCCTACTTGTGATGCTGATATTTCCTTTGATGTTAGATGGGTGGCAGGTAAAGCCGTAATTAGAGGAATCCTTATTAAGAAAGCTAGCTATATTAAGAAAATAAATACTGTCAAGCTGACAAAACAACTGCGAAGATTGTATTGTTGGAAAAAAAGCTTCTAGATAATTACTTTTCAGATGCAGAGAATGAACTTCAGCTGAAGCAAAAAGAATTATTTGATTATCATCAGGACAACCTCTCCCTTCAAGAGTTACATTACATATACAGATATTCAGAATCCTTGCAAACTCAATTTAGAGCTTTAGCTAGGTTGATTCTTAACACACCCAAATCTAATAGAATCCCTGTCATAAATCACAAGGGGAAGTTATATAATACAGATGAACAGATTATTTATATATTTCAACGAATTTACTCTGATATTTATGCAATTAACAACAATCTTTCTCCGAACTTAGATATTAAACAATTTTTAGATGAGCTTATCTTCCCAAAAGTACCCAAAGAACAGATTGATCATTTAGCTGCTCCGATCTCTAAAATTGAAATATTGCAGGCTATTGACAATCTAAGGTTAGGCAAGGCCCCGGGCCCCGATGGATTTTCACCTGATTTTTATAAAACTTTTAAATTTGCTCTTACCCCTATTTTATTAGAGCTTTATGAATCCTTATCTAATAACGGAATAAAGGATTTATATATTAATCATTCTAAAACTATATTAATCCCTAAAAACACTTTAGATGGATCCAATGTGAATAATTATAGACCCATATCTCTTATGAATGTGGACATTAAAATCCTGTCTACCATTCTTCAAATAGACTTAAAAAAAGTATGTCCTTTTTAATTTCCCCAGAACAAACGGGTTTTATGCAATTTAGACACACTTGGGATAACACACTTATGCTCGAATCCTTAATAAACCTTACCAAAAAAGAAAGATGTCCCAGGTATGCTTTAGTTTTAGATGCATGTAAAGCTTTTGACCGTGTAAGTTGGGATTTTTTATTTTCGGTTTTACCCTACTTTGGTATTCCCCCTAAATTTGTTAATCTAGTTAAAATTCTATATACTAATGCATATACTCACTTATATATTAATAAGAAATATTCTCAACCTATAAAAATTCTAAACAGTACGAGACAGGGCTGTCCTCTGTCTCTGTTATAATTTAATTTATATTTAGAAACCTTTTTTCTATCCTTGGAACAAAGATCATATCGCTCTGCCCCTAGAATTTGTAACACTAGTATTAGTTTATCTGCATTTGCAGATGACTTAATTATATTTTTTGAACGCCCCATTTCTGATACTCAATAGATAATTAAAGCCTTAAATACCTTTGCTTCTAGGTCAGGTTATCAAATTAATACAAATAAATTGTTTATTTTTCCAATTAATCCCCTAGCACATAAACCATGTTTATGTCCAGTGTCTCCTTTTAAAATAGATTACTCACTTAAATATTTGGGAGTCTATTATGATCATTTAGGCTCATCTATCTCGCATTCTAAATTATCAAAATCTTGGCTCTTGATCACTCAGGACATCGCGCGATGGCAGGAGATGAAGCTTCTGTTATTATCTAAAGCCTCTATCATTAAAATGAATTTTCTTCCCAAACTTCTGTACCATTTTAATACTTCTATGTCCTTGGTCTCGATTTCTTTTCTAAATAAAATACATAAGGATTTTGCTAAATTCCTGTGGTATCCCAAATCTGTGAGAATCTCATTTTAAAGACTTACATTACCTAAACTATCAGGAGGCTTGGCAAAGCCTAACCTTATTCTATATTATAGAATAATTCATACCAACAGATTATTAGCTATTGCTAATTATATGCCAGATCCCTCTTACTGGACACCCATGTGGATTAAAATATGGTATAGGTAAATTCTTGATAATAATATCAATCCTAGGGCTCTTCCATTTCTGGAGAAAAAAAAACGCACAAATTTAAAGATTCATGTCACATTGAAAGAATTGATTAAAACCTGCCAAGACTTGTTTAATTCCCTTAAGTTATTAAATACTTTTTTTATTATTTCATACCATTCATCTTAATCCAAATTTGAAATTGAATGATCAAATGATTAATCTAAATAAATTATATATATATATATATATATATATATATATATATATATATATATATATAGATTTAATAGTTTCTTACTAACAGATATGAGGAATGCCCTCGCCTTACCCAAAAAATATGTTATTATTTTGAGACAACTAAAAGACCTTATGTTGGTTTTCCTACATAATCACCCCTGCCTAGAGGAAGAATCTGATACTGTAGCAGCCCTATTATCAAATTTAGCCAGGAAGAAGAGTATGCTCTCGATAACTTATAAATCTTTCTCTAGTTTGTTACACAAGGAGGAAATTATCTTTGCAAATTATTGGGAGCAACAGAAAGTCAATATCTCCTCTCAGCAGAAATTGCCGTCAATCAAATATACCATTAAGTATTCTCCTTTTAAAAAACTTTGGTATACACAATTTCTGATTACTAACAACTTGTACTTAACTCCCGTTCATTTAAATAAATTTAATCCATCTGCCTCCGCTGCATGTCCTTGTTGTTCTTGTCCTAGAGCTGATATTATTCATGTTACGTGGTTTTGTAAATATTCTCATAGTATTTGGTGTTCTCTCAAAGTTAGGTTGGACAAAATGGGATATCACAAATTTACTCTAAGCTGGGAAATGGCTCTGCTTCATATTACAAAGGTTAGTCTGTCAAACCTTAAACTTAAAATTCTCATCATACTATGTCTCTTAATTAAATTCTATATTGTCAAACACTGGACTGACTATTCCAAACTATCATGGAAAGGTTTTAAATCTCTTGCAATTAAATACATTACCGCCCAGAAACTGATTATAACTAACCCCGTTAAAAGAAGTATTTATCAAAAAATATGGGATTTTATATTCTCTCTTTTGATGATTGAATGAAGGATTTCTTACTTACTATACCTCAGTTTTTTAACTTATTTCTTATAAGTTTTATGGAATAACTACCATTCCAAACTTAGTCTTTATGAATCCTTTTTTGTTTTGCTGTATGAGCAATAGGAGGTCTTCAGTAGGCCTTAATCACTATATGTTGGCTGTATTTCACATTTGATCTGTGTATATATACCCTTTCTTCACTTAGCATACATAGGCAAATTATTTCACTATATTCATAATCTTGGTATATATGTTGATTTGTTTATCTTTGCAGCATTTTGTATATTATGTAAATAGTTGTTTACATTAACAGCATTGTTAAATGTGTACTACCTTTTTGCTTAGTTCATATGTTAATTGACCTTCCATATGAGATTTTTTGAACTTCTGTTTATATTTTAAAGGTGTTGTGTAAAATCCAATAAATTTCTATTTGAAAAAAAAATTGATAAATTATATTTGTCTATGGAAGATAGAGTGACATTAATTTAGATAATTATCTTACCAATCATATTCTATAATATCCAGTCAACTTCCTTCTTACCAACTAAAGAATTCATCAAACAATTTAATAGCTTTCTTTTTTATATTCCAAATAAACCTAGACAAGTGTTAGATCATCAGACAAGATATTGGATTAATGGCATAGTGAAGCTTCCAGGTATAGAATTATATGCTCTATCATCCATTATTCAAACTGCAGCATTTTGACTAAATCCTAATTACTATGCTAACTGAGAAAAAAAGAAAACTACAAGAGTCTATGTCATTAAAAAGTTAAAATACCACTGAACAGCATTTTAGGATTTAGATTTTAGGATTTTAGAAAGTAAATTTATATGGTTGTTAAAAAGTCACTTCAGTAGAATTACTTAAACCCTTTGAATCATAGAGTATAAACTATATCTTACATATATTTAAAAATCTTATTTTTTTAACTCCTGCTTTGTTTTAAATATGTCATATAACCTTCACATTAGATAATATTAGTTCATTTGATATCTCCAAGATTCCATCTTTAAAAAAAATCTAAATCAGCTGATGAATAGGGAAAACTTGCAACTAATTATATAATGAGGAAATATGACATGAATATGAATGAATGGTTATTTATACAGACAAACAGACAACTTACTAACATTTACAATCCAGCTAATGCCTACATCACTAAAGATAATAGTTTTTCCTTTAGTAGATTTCCTAATTATTTTTGTTATAAAAAAGATCAATGGAAATCACATTTTCTAAAATATATAAGTTAATAATGAATATAAGATTCAAAATTAAAACTGATTATTGGAATAGCTCTTATTCAGTAATTCAATCTAACCTTTCAGGAAATGGTAAAAAATTAATTATACTATCTTCTAAGGAAACCACATTTTTATTATATTCGAAAATTATTTTCTTGGAAATGTAGGGATAGACTTTCTTTCACTCTGCATTAAAATGAACTAATGTATAGGAAGAATTGTGCCTTTCGGAGATGCAAATCTAAATTAAAAACTGAATGAGAACATCTGATCCTCAGGTGTGATATTATAAAACCATATTGGAAGGAAGTTATTGTTTTTTTATCAAACACTATGGTGAAATACTTTTAATTTAACCATATCATTGGCATTAGTGCTTCAATTCCTAGAAATGTTTGCAGAATATAACACTATTTTCTTTGGAGTCTTTTGACTATTGCTAGAAAAGTTATTAGAAATTGGAAGAAAGACATTACACCTTTTCTTTCTTTATAAACATAGTGAAAACTGTCTGTCAGAATGTGATAGTTATGATCAAAACTAGAACTGAGAGGCCAAACACTAGTTGTAATAACTGGTTAAATTTAAGTACTTTACTAGAAAAAAGTAGATATAAGTTTTAGATTGTTTTATTGTTTCTATGTACATATATACAATTGTATTTATTTTACTGAATGAGAATTATTTAAGTTACTTGATTGGTATATACACTGTTTTAAATAGTTAATGTATATGTTTTTTTCTCTTTTATCTTTCTTGCTTTGTTGGTTATTAAGTAATATTTATTTTCTTTTTTTTAATTGTTTCATTATGTTTAAAATTCAGCATTTTTTAAAGGACTGGAAAAAAGGAAAGAAAACTGGAAATTCTACAAATATGGCAGATGTGTAGAAAACATGGAATATCCAAATTCTGACCAATATTTGATATAAGAATGTCTAAGGAGAGGAAAATTTAAACTAAAAAATGAAAGGCTGGTCCTGTTGGCTCAAGACAGTAGGAAACATAGATGTTGCTTTGCAAAGTCTGTAGAAAAAGTGGAAGAAATTGACAAATGCAGATTCTGTACAACAGATCTAGAAATAGATACACATCTCTTTGCTGGATGTGAAACACTCTTAACTGAGGGTCTGTCTTCTTTGTACATCTCAAATAGTTTATATGCAAAATAGTGCATGAGACTAGTCCTCTGGTATGATGGTAAATTTGGAAGTATATGACATTGACTCACTGATACTGCATTGAACACAGTCTTCTACCCACTCTTCTATATACATATCCATTAAATGAAATCCTTTAATTCCCAAATTACCATGTACATTTTATATTTTAGATATCTGTATTATATCCGGAAAGTCTCTAATTTTCTCATGGGATTATGCTATCCTTTTGGATTATCCTAGTCTACTGGCCTCTGAGTGTGTTTATGCCTGCCTCATTTTCTATTCTCTTTAATAAACTTATGATTCTTCTTCTAATTTCTTCCCTTAATTTTGCTTTCAACCTTTGTTTCCTTTTCATTTCCTACATACAATATTAAATATAACTAATAATCAATCCCCCCAAACTATGTTATGCAAGCATATCACTCATATATAATTTAAAAATGTTAGTAGTCATTAAAGTATATATTTATAGAATTTGCTTGACTGATGTGCTTCTTTCCTTTTTCCCCATACTGTTTCAATGCATACTGTTTATTGGGTTATTTTACAAACTTTTGCACATTCTTAAACTTGATATTTAGCCTTTATGTATTTTTAGTCTTTTACCCCATACAAAAATACTCTATGGTTTTTCCTTTACATAAATGTAGTGCCTGCTGCTTGTATTAATTCTGCACTTTTATGACTTTGTCCTATTTTATTTCTGATGTGAGCTCTTTTTAGGATCAGTTCTTTTACCCAGTTCAAAATCATAATGAAATAATAATTTTGCTACTGGAATATGTTTGTTTTTCTTCACTAAACAGTTTAGACTTCTATTTCTGCAGCAGTTTTTGTTCATTCATTCTCCACTCCTAAACGTGTTGATTATTTTCAATTCTCATGTTCCTTAATAACACAGCTACCCTGTTGAAAAAACTATTAATCAATTCTACTCTAAAATATAAGATTTTACTGCAATTGACTTTTGTTTAGAGGTAACTGCCAGTACCAACTGGGCAAAATTTAAATTCTACACATCAAAGTATTATTATGTCACTAAAGTGGTACTTTATCAAACTGATACTGCTTATGTAACTATACAATTAATTTACTGCAGCTCAGCTAAATAATTGTGTGACTTCTGACTCCTGACTTTAATAATGGTGAGAGGATATGCTTAAATTTGCCATTAATGCCACAAACTGACAAGTCCAAATAGTGAGCCATTCACTATGGTCATAGCTTAGCAATTTAGAAGCAGAATCACATCTGCCAGCAAGTCATACAAAGGTAAATGAACACACTACATCACAAGTAGCACAGGATACTATTTAATTGCAATGTACACTAAATGCCTTAGTCAACAAATTGAGTTTGGATAGGCATTCAGATCAGAAAAATGTACAAAATTATAAACAGCAAGGCTATGCTGTATGTTTATAATTCCAAAGGAATTTGCACCCTTGAGGAAGGTCACTGGCTGAGGTCATTCGTGCAGAAACAGCATGTCATCGCAGGTGACATAAGTAAGACGCATCTCTTCCTCATTGTATGTCTGTACAGTACACATACATATGAATCTTTTACAGGCACAAGGAATTAAAAAGATATGCGAAACAACCTCTTACTAACATAGAATATGGGTAGCATGATCATTCATGTTCTGCTACAGATAAGTTAAAATCAGTACATAATGCAAACACAACCATTGCCTGCACTATGTAGTCACAGATGCCAATATATATATATATATATATATATATATATATATATATATATGTATGTATATATATATATATATATATATATATATATATATATGTGTGTGTGTGTGTGTGTGTGTGTATATATATATATATATATATATTTTTTTTTTTTTTTTTTTTGCACAAATAGCAACATATGTATAGTATAACTAAAGACATTTTAGGTTCCATATAGTACTAATATGCTGAATACTTATAAGAGTTCATATATTTATAGCTAAATACCATACTGTTAATTCAAAGGGCCATTAGTAGCCTAGCCACAATATCCCAAATCATAGGTACCTCTAGACATGACTGATTTATACCTAGTTTCAATCCCTTTTAATGAGGGCTTGAGTGGTCATAAATGAGTTCTATTTAGGATCACCAATCCATTCATCTTGGCCACACTTAGAGAGGATCAGTGTGCGATTTTGCTTTAAATCCAAATTATATAAGAAAATGATTCTTGGGGATATATATTTATCTCACCAGCAGATCTAATTTATGTTTCAGTGAAACTTTAAGACCTCTTGAGTGGGTAGATTATTTGAAACTCCATAAGCTATAAAGAGGTCACATATTGACAGTCAGTAGGAAACAGAAAGTAGACAGAGAGCTTTAAAGCCTTCTGAGTATCTCAGGGAAGACATGCCTTTGATTACCTTTATGAGGAAACACTGTGGACTTTCAAGCTCGATCATATACTTAGACAGGTACAAACCAAAGGGGCCATTATACTCTATTGAGAACCTAATGAGGAAGGCATTTGGTTTTAGGTGGTAATCCAAGCATCACTGTGTGTTGCTCCCTGCTGAAGAATATGGAAATAGAAATTGAGAATTGCCTCATCTGTTAAGGACAACCAAAAAGCCTTCTTCAGCCTTGTTGGAATCCTTAGAGGTAATACCCAGGAATGATCAGAGGTAATATAGATCAACAACATTTACTCATCTGTTGAGTACATAGCCAACATATTAGCAGATACATTTATCTTTTATGCCACTCTCCTGTCTGCCCCTAATTTTGATTATCGTGTTAGTACACCTGCACTAACCCTTCTGATCACCACTGAGTAGATCTTGAATGCTTTCTCTATGGCCAAAAACATGTCAGCGTTTGACACTGTCAGGAAAACGTATTACTTAACATATTCAATCTCAACCTCTTCTTTGGAGTTGTGCCAGATAAATGGAGAGCAATTAGTAGTTGATCCACTCCAAAAGAGGGGATTAACTACTAATTAATAAAACTACAGACCAATTAGCCTCACCAGTCTTATCTGCAAAGCAATTGGAATGCATCATTATGGAACTTGCTAACAAGGATATAGACTGTCTACAAGCCCTGAACCCAAGACAGTTTGTGTTTTTTGAAGATTACTCCCCTTATGGGAGCAGATATATACTCTTTGATACTTCCATGATAACATAATCTACCTTAATAGGACACCTTTTAAAACAGCCCTGGGAGAGTAAGTATTTTGTAAATTAGGGCCTGATTTATGGAATTATATACGTTTTGATATAAAGGTTAAATAATGCCTCAACAAAATCTGAAGAAGAAGATTATATTTCATTTCAACAATACAGCAATGGTCCATACTTTGGCAAAAATGATGGCTAGGTCAGCTATAGTGCAGGATATGTTAAGGAAGATAATTTTTCATTAGTTTCAGGTTAATTTTCATTGTCTTTTAGAAATGCACATGGTAAGTTAAATGCGTTGACTGCTAGCTTATCATGGTTCAGTTCCAAAGGTTTTGATGTATCATACCGGAGATATAGGTTTACAGGCTTTAGCAGAGTGGTTGGTATGGCATTCTTTGGCAGCATCCACTAGGAAGGAACATAGTGTAGCATTGCCTGTGTTTGTTGTTTTTTTTTTTGTTATGCTACCTACATGTGATAGAAGATGAACAGTGGCTTTAGTGACTAAATAAGTTGTTTATAGATGGTGGATTGGTGAAGCAGTTAAAACTATCAGAGTGCATTTAGTTCCACTGGATGCAGCTGCAAAATTTGAAGGATGACCTGATTTGTCAAAACATTGGCAAATATTAATGGTGTTGAAACAATATGAAAGACTGATGGGTCTGTCTAAGGACAAATGGCTGCTGTTGCATATGTTGATCAATGAGTTATATAGATAATTTTTTTATGACGGAATCTTACATTTTGTTGACAACAGTGCTTGTCTTCCTTGCTAGGCAAGTTGAAGTGGTCAGATTTGTGCAATACTAAGGATGCTGTGCTAATTTAGTTGAGGTGCACAAAGACTGATTAGGTAGGCTGAAGGTAGTAGGTTGTGTTATACTAAGATAGGGGTAGGTGCACATGCCTGATATGGTGAGGGCTAGAGTGACAGGTGACTACGGGGGAGGAACCAGTCTTTAGATTTTCAGTTTTGGAATATTAGGCCTGTAGATTTTAGGCAGTGTGATGTGTTGCTTATGAAAGCATTGAGAAATATAGGTGTGAGTGATGAACATTATTCATTGCATTATTTAAGAATTGGCAGAGTGTTTTAGGTAACTGATAAAGGAAGGTGAATTAAAGTATTGTGAAAATGGTGCAGGTGGGTGTCTAATACATTTGCAGTTTAAAATGACTTTGTTATGTGGAGGTAATGTATTTATTTTGCTGGAAGAAGGTAAGCGATTATAACTGGGTACTCTTTGGGTGATAAAGTTAAATGTGATTAGATCTGGTGGAACTTTGCTGAGTATCAGTGTTAAGCTTTGGATGTATCTTGGCATGAAGTTTGTGGCTTGCCATCATGCTAGTTTATGCTTCTAGTGGATAGTTTACAGTTTATGGGGTCAGGCCCAGGTATGTTTATTGTTTCTTTTGGGGGAAATGATTTAGGCATTAAATGGGAAAGAAGGTTACTATTTTTGATTGTGCAGGGTTTGCTGTTATTACAACAATGTTTTCCAAAGGCATTTATTAAATGCTTTTGGATTATTCCTATGTTGAGGTGGAGGGGTACTGTGAAGGTGTCATTGATAGAGGGTTCCAGACATTTTTAATCACAGGGTCGCTAGGGTGGTGGCACCTTTAGACATTATGATTTTAGAGCATTGAGATTTTTGTGACAGGGGTGGTATAGAATAGATGAAGTTTATTTAATAACTGAAAACAATTCTACCAACCACTTAGGCAAGGCTCCAGACACAGCTTGTATTTTTGAGTGCTTTCGTTCTTTAATAGTATAAACAAGAACTTCATCAGAAAATACAAGTCAAATAAGAAAAGCAGTTTAGAAAATGAGCAAAAAAAAAAAATCACATGACTAAATGCTACCAATTATTAAATAGTGGGTGTTGTCAAAAAAGAAAATACTTGAACTGAAATTTAAAGTGCAAGTGAAGAAAAATAAACTAATGTCATATAATGTAAAATATAAAAAATAAAAAAAAACTATCAGTGTAACTTTTGCATCAGTAAAAAATACTTAATATTTATGTGTTCATTAAGTCTAGGATCACCATCGACTCTAAGCTGAATTTGCCGTGCAGATTCATGGCATTCAAGCAAATTGCTACTGTCACCTCAAAAATTCTCTGTGTGTATAAAATCTAAAACAAAAAAGGGAACTTCTTAAAGTCCCTACATAAAAGGGCATGTTTAGCAAGTACATTATTTCGATCTTTCTTGCATACAGCCAAGGTGTGCTCATAGATTCTCCTTGACCTACATCTTATAGTCTTGTCAATGTAAAAGCTTTCACAGGACTCACAAGATGCCATGTAAACTAAGTATTTAGAATTACAGTGAAATCTTTTGTTTGCCCAAATGTAAATACCCAGTGGTTTAAAATACACTGAGGATGAATGAGTGATGTGCCTACATTGCTTACACTTCCCATGGTGAGTAAATGACTCTCTTTGATATGTATTCTTTAGCATCTACTTATTTTCCTAACAGGGATCTTTCTTAATTTCAGCAGTGGTGAGAGAATAAATTTTTTTTTTTCTGAAGGAGATCTTCCCTTGAATATCAAAAAGCCAGGAAGGCAAATTCATCTAAAAAAAAAAAAAAACTATTAAAAGATTTCATGCAGTCCCAGTGTGTTACTTTTAATAAGGTGAATGATACAGATATTTGTATCAAGGGAAAATTATCCAATTCTCACTATCTACAGAAGTGTAGGGATAGTTTTTTTTGGGAAACAGAATATGTCAAATTGTGTATAGGGTACAGCTGTTGATTAATTAATGTGTTATATTACAGATAAGTAACATAGCACATTTGCATGACATATTGTGCTTAATACAACAGCTGGTGTTACCATGTTCTGGAAGAAGCTCTATTCCTGCTCCATACTTCAGTCCTAACATATAAACACAGTGCTAGATACAGGCAGCTATGGATTAGCATTTTTAGCTTGAGCTAAATGTCATGAAATATATATCTGAAACTGCCTGAAGCAAATAAAAAAAAATGTAATTAGTGTAAAACAGCTATAGCAACATTCCTTTTTGACTGCTTGCCCTTGGTCTGCCTAAGCAGGTTCATTTGCATGGAGACATTGCTTATTACAAAAAGTTGCCTGTGGCTAATCGGTTAGTATTGTTATAATGGATTTATGCTACAAATAATAAGTCCACACATACATTATTTATGAAGTACTTGGACTGCTATGTTGACTGAAACAGTAGTGTAGCATCTTTCCTATAGCACCAGTGGTATCCTGTGAAACTTGTTTTCATCCTATGAGCTAGGTATGGTCTGCAACATTTTACGTTAAAACATTTCTTTCTTGCTGAGCTAAACATCTAAGTTAATTTATGCATTTTTTTTTTAGTGCTAAAAAGAAAATTAGATGTGCCTAGATGTCCTGTTTATTCACAGCCATAAAAACTCTATAGTAATGTAGTTAGCATTCAAATAAAATATTTTCAGAAAATGAAGAAAGTGTGAAAAAGACATCCTAACTATGATTCAGTATAATATTTATTGATCAGTCTAATTGTTCATTGTGAGTTAGTGAATTAGCACAATGGCAAGAAAAGGTGATTTTAAGATAATCAGCTTATTACTGTACTGCCAGACCTGACCACATTAGTGTGTCACCTATTGGCTCATTCATCATGTTAGCAAATACACCCTCTATTCACATTCAGATACTCATGAACCCACACACACAGACACACACACACACACACACACACACACACACGCACGCCCACACAACACACACACACACACACACACACACACACACACACACACACACACACACACACATCTACCTTCTCTCTGCACACACACGCACACACGCACACACGCACACACACACACACACACATCTACCTTCTCTCTGCACACACACACACGCACACACGCGCACACACACACACACACAACACACACGCACACAAACACAAACATACACACACACACACACACGCACACACACGCACACACACACAAACACACACACACACACACACGCACACACACACACACTTTCTATACTTCTACAGTAGTGACATTTTCCTTCTTGAGTAAAATTTCTCTGAATCTCTCAGCCAAGCAAATGGGAGCTGTGTACAATTCTCCATGGTTAAACTGCATTATCCATTCACCTTGTGCACAGCATTATAATGCAGGTTGACCCATAAGACTTCTCTTCATGCTAAGGTCCCTGCAACATCAACTGTAGACCAGTTTATAAATTCAAAAGGTTTAGGGTAATACAGAAGCCTTCCTAATTAAGTCTTCTAGAATGTAATATGTCTCTGAATCCCAGGGCCTACATTTTAAGTCTAGGTTGTCTGACTTATAATCCAAAAAGTAGAAACCCCTCTCTTTTATCTAGAAAGATCTTTTTTTTTTACTCTTACCCAGTAATTAAACTCAAGATATCAATCTGTAGTAGCAGCAATCTACTTTTGAAACAGGTTTGCCCTCAGTATTTAAAGAAGTTACTTGGCATTTAGTTTTGGAGATGAGTACAAAAGATTTGTAACTACTTACCATCTATGGAAATGAGCACTATTTTGGCATGTGGGTGCCCTTTGTCAAAAGCTTAAAAATATTACTCATTATAAAATGCAAGATGTCATATGTTGAAGCACACTCCATGCTAGAGACATTTCTTTATTATGTATAGTATTTCAGGTGATATCAGCAATGTGCATGTCATATGCTTCCCTACATATATCATCACTTGATCAACATGTTTCATACTGAGAGAAAAATCTTCACAGAGACTAAAAATGGTCCATTGATCCAACAGTACTTTCAGTTGTCATGGACTTATGAAACATGAAAGTCCCCTAGGCAATATAAGTATAATCTTTCTGTAATGATAAACATACCAAAGCCATGCTAGACAATACTAAGATAGCCACATACAAAAGAGTATCATATGTCAAAAAATGTAATTCTAGTAATCACAGTTTGTTGATCTAGTAATCACAGTTTGTTGATCTCAACTCTTAGAAAATAATTTTCTTAAACTGTTTAACATTATTGAAATGTATTTGTATTGCTATTTGTATTGCATTGTATATCTGTGGACCTTTTCTCCCCGGGCCTCTACTGAAAAAGGGCAATAGCTCAGCCGGACACTCCTGGACCTGGTCAACAAATGTAAAATAAATAAATAAACATGATACAGCTGAACAATAAGACAGTGATCGTGCATGCTATTTTTCCAGAATTTTTATGGATTTCTTTTCCTAGCTGTTTTGTAATGGATCCCCACAGACAGCTGTAGAAAAGTATACCTGACATTCTGATAGACAGGCAAATAATTGCAGTTCAAGGAAATTGTTAGTCAGTGATGCATACATGTTACTTTTTTATTACAGAATGTCAGTTAATTTCATGGCCAGTGCAAGTTGCATTATAACTGTGTGGTTCACACTTCAATATGGTGTCAATTGAACCTAGAACCTGCAAAAAAATACATGTTTTTAAAGATATGATATTCTAACATACTGTATCTGAAACTACATGAACTTGGACTGGGATGTGTATCCCGACTGCTACCTTAAAATATATGATATATACTATACAGTGGGCTCAACGACACTGGTAGATGATATTCTTACTTTTATATTGATATTATGATAAACAAAATCTCTTTCTTTTTGTCTGCTGTGTCCACTAAAATGCAACATACCTCATCAAGGCTTGCTGTGACTCTCTGGCATATTATATTTTACAGATATTCTATTGCCACTAACTCTTTTGACCATTCTCAACTTGTCAATATCCTGAGGCCACACCCTCTTTTTCTAAGTGAGGTCAGTTAAACCCAGAGTAAATTTGTAGCTACTGATCCAGTAATTTGGCTTAAGTCTTAAGGAAAATACTGTGTCAAACTGCTTAACATACAAAAAAAGTTTATGCCAGAGGTATGTGAGAGTTTGACATACAATCTTTTGGTAATGATTTAGGTTTCTGTTTCTAGTAATTATGAAAATACTGGACTTTCAGGAAAAACAGAAGGATGGTGATGATAACACAGTTTTCTAATGATGTGGTAAGACAGAAAGAGAACTTCTTTTAAAGCTATGTAAGGCACTGAATAAAGAAGAGTGTCCAGCTTCTCCAAGTAGCTCAGGGACTTAGGCCAGTCAGCTTTTTAGTTGTCAATTATGAAACTTTTGTTAAATCGTACAAATTCTCAACACTCAGAATTACAATAAAAATGTCATATGCCCACAACCTTGAAGAAAGACAGTCATTGTACCCATACTGAAATGAGATAACTCAATGTTCACAAGCAGTTATTTATTTATTATTTATTGCATTTGTTTACCAGGAAAGTCCACTGGGCCTAAAAGAGCCCATTTTCAGTGGAGGCCCAGGGAGAAAAGCTCAACCTACATAAAATACATACAAGGAAATATTGCACACAGTACAGAGTATATGAAACAGTTGTAGTACATGGAAATCAAATTGATAACAGTGAAGATTGCTTGAAGCCATAGTATGAGTGTAAATAGAAATAGTATACATTCATGTGTGTGTGTGTGTGTGTGTGTGTGTGTGTGTGTGTGTGTGTGTGTGTGTGTGTGTGTGTATATATATATATATATATATATAGAGTGAGAGAGAGAGAGAGAGAGAGAGTATTATTAGCAGTCAGGAATATCAGCTTAAGGATAAGAATATTTGGAGACAAATGGCCTAAATAGTTGGGATATAGTAAGGTTTAGTGACAGCAGAAGGAGTTAGCATGGTAGAGAGAAAAGAGAAGATATACAAGTATTTAGATGGAGTACAGTAAGGTTACAATGAGGGAAGTCAGGTTTTGGGGTGAGTTGTTAAGGTGCAGGTGGATAGCCAGATAGAAGAGAGATGTAGTCTGGGGGATTTTGTAAAGGAAGCAGGATTGTTCTGATTGAGGGTGAGAGATTACTCCATAGTTTGAGACAATAAAAAAATACAACAATTGGCTAGCTGAGAGCTTAGGGTTATCAACAGTCAGTAACATTTTGTTTTCGACTTAAGAGGTCAGTTAAGATGGATGGGAAGTTTGCTGAGTAATACATAAGTTTACGAGCAGTATTTAATTGTAGATAAGTGAGGTAGTGAGGGAATTCAAGCCAATTTAGTTGATGCAGAGAGAAACAGTGGTGGGCTGAAAATTTTTCATTGTTACGAATTTGGCAACTTTGTTGTAGCACGAGTTGAGTTTAGTTTTCAGGGAGGAATGAATATTGGTAAGGATGATGGCACCATTTAAGACAGATGGGAGAAGGAATGATAAGGATAGAGCCTTTTTAGCTGAGAAATTATAGGGTTGGGAGGGTGGCCTAATGGGTAAGGTGTTTGCCTTACAAACACAAGGTGCAGGGTTTGAGTCTCACAAGGGATAATTGGCTAGGCTTACAATGGCCCGCAAGGGCAGTTAGCTTAGTACTAATCTATGAATCTATGAAATAGTTTTGCCTCTAGAAGACACCTAGTTTTTTATGTGTTTTTTTGATGTTACTCTGGATGTGAAGGTCGAATGTTGGACTATCATCAATAATGACACCAAGCAGTTTGGTGCTAGGGATGACTTCAGTGATAGTGTTGTTGTGGAATGAACAGAGAATTCAGACTTGTTAACAGGGCTAGATCTTTGGAGGTAAATAATAAGAGTTTTGTTTTATTTGGGTTTAGGATGAGGTGATTCTCTGACATCCAGGTTTTGGTTGAAGTAAAGGCTTCTTGAGTAAGATGTTGAAGCTCAGAGACAGTTTTAGAAGTGCAGATAATATTAGAGTCATCTGCATATTGGATGACAGTACTGTAGGTAAGAGTAGTGTGGAAGTTGTTAACAAATACTGTATACTTAATAGAAGAGGACCCAGTATAGAAACCTGGGGTTCCCCTGTAGTTGTACTGATAACAGGGAAGAAGGAATGTTGCCATATAGTCGATTGCTGCGTATGGGTGAGATAGAAAACCAGTGTATGGTAGGGGAGAGATATCTAGGTTGGAGAGTGTAGTAAGTAGAAGGGAGTGGGAAACTGTGTTGAATGCTTTTGATAGGTAGAGAAAGAGTACGGAGAGTATGGAACCAGCATCATGAGCTCTGTTTACTGTGTAAAAGAAGGAAATGAGAGGGGTGCTTGTGCCATGTCCATGCCTAAAGCCATGTTGAGTGGGGGATAGGATTTGGTGTTTAACCTTATAGTCAAGGAGCTGAGTGTGTACTCACTTCTCTAATGTTTTGGAGATGGGAGAAAGAATGGTAGCGGCTCAGAAATTGGAGATGTCAGAGTTATTGCCACCTTTATGAAGTGAGAGAACAAATGATTTTTTCCAGATATGTGGTATACATGATTCTTGAATGGGCCTATTGAGGAGAATGTTGATTGGGTATGCAATGGAGAAGGCAGATAGTTGTAAGAATTCTCCGGCTAAGTTATCTGGAGACATTGAACATGGTTTTAGTTTACAAAGGAGTTTTTGAATAAGGAAGTATAAGAGTTGTTTATGGATACACTTTTCCATAATTTTAGTCAGAGGGGAAAGGATAGCTTTGGTCTGTAGTTTGACAGCACAACGGAGTTGCCTCCTTTATGGAGTGGATAATATCACATGTCATATCACTCCGCAAAGGGGGCAGCACCATTGAACTGTCAAACTGCAGACCAATAGCTATCCTTTCCCCTCTGGCTAAAATTATGGAAAAGTGTATCCATAAACAACTCTTACACTACTTTATTCAACATAATCTTCTGGCCAACTCCCAGTATGTATTTAGACCACAGCACAGTTCCACCTCAGCCTTCCTCTCCTTTTCTAATGTCATAACTTCCAGCTCTAACAAAAATAAACTATCTTCTGCCCTGTTTCTCAATCTTTCCAAAGGCTTCGACATGGTTAACCACCAGATACTCTTACTTACCCTAAATAAAATATCCCTAAACAACCATGCCATATAATGGTTTCAATCTTATCTTAGTGGAAGACAGCAGGCTGTCCTTTGGTAGGACAAACTAACCACCCTTCTTCCCATTACACTTGCTGTCCCTCAAGGCTCTATATTAGGTCCCCTTCTTTTCTCCCTCTTTATCAATGACCTCCACACTGTAATCCCAGACACAACCTGTATAGAATATGCCAATGACTCCACCCTGATTTGCTCAGCTTCTACCCCTATAGATCTCCTTAGTTTAACCCAAAAAAACTTTAATACAGTTGAAAACTGGATCTCTAATCAACAGCTGATATTAAACCCTAATAAAACAAAGCTATTGCTCTTCTCCCCTACTCGCAAATCCTCTCAACCTTTATTTACTATAACATCACAATGGGACCATAATCTCACCAGATATGTATACCAAACTCCTGGGAGTTATAATAGACAACAACCTCAAATATGATATGCACGTAAACCAAACTAGTGAAACTGTTAATAAAAAACTCAGCTTCCTATACAAAAACAAACTTTTTCTCACCCCTCTAGCTAGGACTGCCATTGCCCATTCCCATCTGCTTTCAACTGTACTCTATGCCTCTCCAATACTCCCTAACATGAACAAAACTGATTTCAGCAAACTCTCTAGCTGTTACAATCAAATTGCCAGGTTTGCCACAGGAACTCCGTATAGGACACACCATTGTCAAAACATAAACCTCTTAGGATGGCTAGAACTCCCCAGGCTAATTCAATATAATCAACTTGCTGTAGCATTCAAGGTTATTAACCACCCCGAAGAAATGCCCTCCCTTAAAAACATTATCCATCCCTACAAAAACGCTATGCCATTTTGTTCCACTACAAAAAGTTTGGTTCAGTCTTTTAAAGCTAACAACCTATCTGGAGAATCTTTGTTTGCAAATTCAGTAGGCAAAACCTGGAATTTGCTCCCATCTGACCTTACTCTGAACCCCTCCCTTAATCAGTTAAAAAAATCTAACCCAGTATTTTAAAACTCACTGGTTATGTCCTTGCTCTAACCCTGACTAAAGCCTCATCTACTTCCATATCCCTGCAATTTCTATTCATAGCAACTTACCTCTTACACTAAAAGGTTTGAAAAAAGAAACTGTAACATCTTTGCAGATACTCTGTATATAGCTGCACATATAGGTTTGATAAGGGAAACTGTAACATATTTGTATATATTTCTGAATATAAACTGTATTCTTCAAAGGCTTGAAATGTGAGACTGCAACTTGTATGCTAATACAATATGTTTGTGCATATACTGTAACTTGCTTGTCTTTATCTGTTTGTAAGTTTGGAGCTTTGCTCCCCAGACCTCCACTGAAAATGGACATGTATTCAGTTGGACTATCCCGGTCAACAAATGTAAAATGAAAAATAAAATAAAATAAATAAATTGTATGGGGGAGGTTTGTATGGGTGAGTATGTGAAAGGAGGTAGAGGAGTAGATGAGGGATATGCTGATGGTGGTACTTCTGGATTTAGGTTGATAGGTGGGAATGTTGTGGTAAGCTTATCAATGGTGTCAATAAAATATGAGTTAAAGAGTGAGGCTCACTCAAAGGGTGTTTTTCTGGGTTTTGGCATGGATTATTGTTGGTTCCTGGGTGGAGTAGGGAGTTGATTGCACCCCAACATTTACTGGGGTTTTACTTATATTGGTTTTGAAGAATTTGGAAGTGTTCCTTTTTGCTTTTAATAATTAGATGTTTTGCCTGATTGTGAAGTTGTTTATATTAAATGAGGTTAAAAGGATTTTTAGTTTTCTGCAAGGCTTTCCAGGCTTTGTCCCTAGCAGACATAATTTGCTTTGGGAACTTGGCAAGCCAGTTGGCATGTTTTGCCTTGACTCTTTTTAGCTTGAGAGGGGCAAGACTATTTAAGATCTTAAGAGATGTGGTATGAAAGAATTCCACAGCTTTGTTACGTGAGAGATATTTTAGTGGACTCCAGTTAATGTTTTGCAATATGTCCTTAAAGGTATTTGGGGAGAAGTGGGATAAATCTCTGGTATACTTATATTGGTGTTTGTTTGGTACTGTGGTGGACTTACGTATTATAAAGTCTGGTGAGTCATTGTTAATACTTTTTGGCAGTATTCCAGAGGAAGAGATTTTATTTGGGTCAGAAACCATGATCCAATCAAGGATTGAGCCTTTGTCATTGTTAAATGTTGGGTCTGGTTATATCTGAAATTAGCTGAGTATAGATGTGAAGGTTAATGTTGGTAGAGAGGTTGTTATTACAGACACTGAAACAGTTAATATTAATGCTGCCTAGGATGATTGTTTCATTTGTAATACTGTTGGTTGCCCAGGCAAGAATATCTTCTAGAATAGGAATATTGTTGCCTGGGGAGATGTATATGACCATAATACAAAGACTTTGCAGTCATTGAGTTTTAGGAAGGCAACAAGTAATGTAGAAGTGAAAATGAGTGGGATAGGTTTTGAACAGGGAATTACAGTATATATGTTTGGATATAATAAGGCAATGCCTCCACCTTTTTTATGAAGTCTGTCTGTTCTAAGGCATGAATGGTTGGGGCAGAAATTCAGTATCCTTGCCATATGGTTTTAGCCAGGTCTCTGCGATGGCATGTAGATGAGGAATTTTATTTTGGAAATTTTACTTTGGAAATTGATGGTGATGAAGTTTAAGGATTTCAATGAGTTAGTGGGATTTTGAGAGAGTGGCGAGGGACCAGGGTTTGGGTGCATCTCCCCACACAGAATTAGATTACAGTGGGCAAGGAGAGTAATTGGTTTGGACTTCTTTTTTGTATTCTGGAAGTATTTATGGGCAGAGTTACTATGAAGGCTGTTTTGTGGAAAGAGGATTGCCAGTTTCATTTGTAAAATTAAATCTATGGCATATAGACTAGATCATACTCCAAAGTAGTTGGAGAGATTACAAATTTGGGTGTATGTTGTACAGGTAGGTTTGGGGGGTATATGGATTGGGTGATATTTTGAAAGTTCTAGAAGGAGAGAAAGGTATAGAGTGAATATAAAGAGAAAGGTGTTGAAGATGAGAGACATTACTGAGAAGAGTTGTTATATATTAATTAAAGAATATGTTTTATGAGATGTAATGAGGACTGATTACTAAAGAAGGAGTGCTGGAGTTCGAGGGAAGTATGGGTAGAATTATTGGAGTATAAGCTAATTTAGACGTGTCTGGGTTATGGATGAAGGGAGTTATAGATGGTGGGAATAAGAATTAAGAGAGTGCCTAGGAAGAAAGATGTAAGGTGATTAGTAATAGGTGGAGTAGAAGAAGACGAGATGGAGTTTACAAAAGAAGAGAGAGGAGGTTTGGTTTGGTAGATGGCAAAAGTGGTAGGTGGAGTGTAAAGGAAGAGGAGTGTGAATGGAGGGTGTATGCAATAGGCATGGTAAGGCTAGGTCTAAATGTAATTGAAGTGGGGGTGAGTGTGAATGGGGGTAGGGTAGGGGAGCGAAGAGAGCCCGAGTGCAGAAAGGGCAAATGGAGCGGGTTGCAACTGAGACCTGAGATGCACCTAATCCACAAAAAAACAATCAGTATAAGCAGCAGGGAAGTGGGGAGAAATGTGTATTAGTTGGCAAGAAAATATCGGCAACCTGGTAAAGGGGAATGTGTCAGCTAACAAATATGACTTGTATATAAGGATAAAAAACAAATCAATGCTATTCCAAGATGGCTAACAAACATTCTAGAGAGAGCTAACAGGGTAGGAAAACTAGATAAAAACCAAGGAATCCACCACGATATAAGAGAAGAGAACTTTTATTCCACAATGCAAGACCAAAAAACGAGTGCTTTCACATACGTCGAGTATGCTTCATCAGGTTACAGTTTAATGAGTAAAATCACCCTGCTTATATACTCAACTGAGCAGTATAATTAGGCAATCAAACAATTATAATAATTACTTGATTAATCAAGTAGTCAAACAATGAAGCGTTTGTTGAACTTTTTTAAACAGACATTTCATCATTTTACTTCTGTTCCTTGATCTAATGACATAGGTTAAAGCAGCTACATCAATAAATAAATGAAATAAAACAATATAAAAATGTGAATATATTTCTCTATAGATATTAAATGTATATATTCACCCTGTGTAAATATATGATATATAGAAATATTCATATAAAAAATTATTGTATATAAAAATTATTGACAATATCCTTATATTTTTAAAAATAATCTAAAAATCTTCGTGCAGTATTTATCTCCAATATAGCTTAACTACATATCAAGTGTATAGTAGAAATAACAAAGCTGAAGATGCAAACATGTGTATAAATGTATATATGAATATAAAATGTTAAAAATCAAATATGAAGCACATACAATGTAATATAATTGATGTATATAGCCAGCTATATAGGTACTGTATAAATAAAAATAATAAATACATCCAACTTATCCTATATGCTTATAAATAAGTGCATAATAACGAATATCTAAACACTATATTTCGTCAATTCATCTCAAATTGCTACCTAACTCCCTATAAATATAAATGTGTTGATACAATAATTGAGTGTCAACTATATAATCTGTTGTTTTATTCAATATATATATATATATATATATATATATATATATATATATATATATAGCCTGACACATATAAATATAAATATATAATGGATGCAAAATTTTGTCAGTGAAAAATGTAGAATAAAAAGTCTGGCATTATATCAATAGAAACAATAACTACTATATATGTGGTGTATAAACAATATCTCTCATTATAAACTTTATCTAGCATATACAATCTTATCTACGTGCTTCCAATACTGGTTTTATACTGATGTTAATATTTAGTCCAGGTTCTATATGTGCTCGTAATTTAAATATCCAATCTAGCTCTGCCATAGCTAATATATTCATTCTATCTCCACCTCTCACTGAGGGTTTAATTATTTGTAACACTCTAAAATCAAAATAATGATCTTGATTAAGACTGATATGCTTAGCTAAAGCATTTGTTAGAGTAATTTTTCTGATGTCATATGTATGATTATAAATACGGTCTCTAAGCCTTCTAGAGGTGAGACCTACATAGAATGCTTGGCAGTTCTTGCAAGTGGCTAGGTATATTAAATTAGTAGTATTACATGTAGCATGTATAAGAAACCTGTGTGTATATTCCAAATATGGTGTTATAAATTCACTTTCTGTATTAATATATTTACACATGTTGCATTTTCCACATGGCCAAGTTCCCATCTTAAGGCCAATGTCTCTGTTAATATTAGGTTTCTTGATTATTTTATCTATACATAACCATCTTTTCAGATTCTTAGCATTTCTGTATCTGAAATGTGGTGTAATTCCTACTAGATCTTTAAGGCCATTGTCCATTGTAAGGATATCCCAGTTCTCTTGTATAATTCTTATAATATTGTGGTTATTATTAGTGTACCTCAAAGTGAAAGCTATAATACCTTCTTTTTTGTTATTTCTAGGCATATATTGTATGCCCTTATTATACCATTGTTTAGCTTTTGTATACAACTGGACCCCGCTATTTGACTTATTTATAAGACTAACTGGATTCCCTCTATCTGCAAATAGCAAAAATAGTGGGGGAGAGTGTGAATGGGGGTAGGGTAGGGGAGCGAAGAGAGCCCGAGTGCAGAAAGGGCAAATGGAGCGGGTTGCAACTGAGACCTGAGATGCACCTAATCCACAAAAAAACAATCAATATAAGCAGCAGGGAAGTGGGGAGAAATGTGTATTAGTTGGCAAGAAAATATCGGCAACCTGGTAAAGGGGAATGTGTCAGCTAACAAATATGACTTGTATATAAGGATAAAAAACAAATCAATGCTATTCCAAGATGGCTAACAAACATTCTAGAGAGAGCTAACGGTAGGAAAACTAGTAAGCGACAAGCTATTGCAATATTTGGGTTTGGTGTTGTGCTTACAACAATAAGAAACAAAACATATTGGCATGGAGAAAAATAAACATGCAACTGTGAGGTGGAGGGTAGCTGGCTCCATAAATTCCTGGCTTGCAGAGGCATGTGACAGAACTGGAATACAGTTAAGGTTAATGCAGACTGTACTGAACTAGCTGTATTCAACTGGACGTATAAGAGAATTTAAGTACCATTATCTGCACTTTTTTTTTTCAAAAAATACAGTATTTAAATTGATTTTAACTGTGTTGCAGGAATATTAACTGAACTGGAAGTTAGTCAGTGTTTGCTAAATTTTGTTATTTGCTAGTAATTACAGGTGTGGGGGTAGCCACATTCTTTGATTTCCTGTCCTTGCCTATTTAAGTGGAACTGTGTGAAATATTTTCTGCTTAAAAACCTCAGCTTTGGTCGGCTAAGAACTAGCTGTATTCAACTGGACGTATAAGAGAATTTATGTACCTTTATCTGCACTTTTTTTTCAAAAAATACAGTATTTAAATTGATTTTAACTGTGTTGCAGGAATATTAACTGAACTGGAAGTTAGTAAGTGTTTGCTGAATTTTGTTATTTACTAGTAATTACAGGTGTGGGGGTAGCCACATTCTTTGATTTCCTGTCCTTGCCTATTTAAGTGGTACAGTGTCTAATATTTTCTGCTTAAAAACCTCATCTTTGGCCGGCTAAGAACTAGCTGTATTCAACTGGACGTATAAGAGAATTTAAGTACCTTTATCTGCACTTTTTTTCAAAAATACAGTATTTAAATTGATTTTAACTGTGTTACAGGAATATTAACTGAACTGGAAGTTAGTCAGTGTTTGCTGAATTTTGTTATTTGCTAGTAATTACAGGTGTGGGGGTAGCCAAATTCTTTGATTTCCTGTCCTTGCCTATTTAAGTGGTACAGTGTGAAATATTTTCTGCTTAAAAACCTCAGCTTTGGCCGGCTAAGAACTAGCTGTATTTAACTGGACGTATAAGAGAATTTAAGTATCTTTATCTGCACTTTTTTTTTCAAAAAATAAAGTATTTAAATTGATTTTAACTGTGTTGCAGGAATATTAACTGAACTGGAAGTTAGTCAGTGTTTGATGAATTTTGTTATTTGCTAGTAATTACAGGTGTGGGGGTAGCCACATTCTTTGATTTCCTGTCCTTGCCTATTTAAGTGGTACAGTGTGAAATATTTTCTGCTTAAAAACCTCAGCCTTGGCCAGCTAAGAACTAGCTGTATTCAACTGGACGTATAAGATAATTTAAGTACCTTTATCTGCACTTTTTTTCAAAAATACAGTATTTAAATTGATTTTAACTGTGTTGCAGGAATATTAACTGAACTGGAAGTTAGTCAGTGTTTGCTTAATTTTGTTATTTGCTAGTAATTACAGGTGTGGGGTAGCCACATTCTTTGATTTCCTGTCCTTCCCTATTTAAGTGGTACAGTGTGAAATATTTTCTGCTTAAAAACCTCAGCTTTGGCCGGCTAAGAACTAGCTGTATTCAACTGGACGTACAAGAGAATTTAAGTACCTTTATCTGCACTTTTTTTTCAAAAATACAGTATTTAAATTGATTTTAACTGTGTTGCAGGAATATTAACTGAACTGGAAGTTAGTCAGTGTTTGCTGAATTTTGTTATTTGCTAGTAATTACAGGTGTGGGGTAGCCACATTCTTTGATTTCCTGTCCTTGCCTATTTAAGTGGTACAGTGTGAAATGTTTTCTGCTTAAAAATCTCAGCTTGGCCAGCTAAGAACTAGCTGTATTCAACTGGACGTATAAGAGAATTTAAGTACCTTTATCTGCACTTTTTTCCCCAAAAATACAGTATTTAAATTGATTTTAACTGTGTTGCAGGAATATTAACTGAACTGGAAGTTAGTCAGTGTTTGCTGAATTTTGTTATTTGCTAGTAATTACAGGTTTGGGGGTAGCCACATTATTTGATTTCCTGTCCTTGCCTATTTAAATGGTACAGTGTGAAATAATTTCTGCTTAAAAAACTCAGCTTTGGCCGGCTAAGAACTAGCTATATTCAACTGGACGTATAAGAGAATTTAAGTACCTTTATCTGCACTTTTTTTTTCAAAAAATACAGTATTTAAATTGATTTTAACTGTGTTGCAGGAATATTAACTGAACTGAAAGTTTTGACTCTGCTCTTCAGTTGGTCCCACCCACTGTCCCTGTTTTTGTTTTGGTGTTAATCTTAGTGGCCTTGAAACTGCCCGCCCCTCTTGTAAATTTGTGTTTAGATACTCCTTCTGGGCCCATCTCATTTGCTCACTCAACTGAGTGCAGTGAGATCACATTCTGATTTCAGGCACTCCTACTGTGTACAAAGAGAGCATCTGGGAAACAGAAAAAAAAAAATTAAGCTTGTTTCCTGCCTTTCCTGTTAAGTGGTATAGACTATTTGTAGGCTTCTGAGCCCCCAAGCCCTTTTGTGTCGGAGGGAAGCCTTCTAGCTTAGTTTTTTTTTTCTTATAACTAGCCAGTTTTCTAGTTTCAGCACTCAAATCTGTTTCTTTGATCTCAGCACTTGTTCAGAAAAAAAAATTCATCTGCTTTTACTGTACTTGTGTTTCTACCTACTTTATTTTACTTTTGCATCATCTTAAAAGTACTCAATTGTATTTATTACTGCTTGGTGTAACTCATTCTAAGCCTTTTGGTTTAAACACTTGGGCTTCAGACCAGTTGTTTTACACTGAGAGGGGTTGTGGTCTGCACTGTAGTGGCAGAACAGGTAGCTTACATCCTTCTAGGTTGGGAACTGCTGATTGAGGGCTCAGTGTCTGTTATTCTAAAAGTGTATTAATTCTGGTTTAAGCACTTGGGCTTTCAGGCCAGTTATTTTACATTAAGAGGGTTCGTGGTCTGCACTCTTGTGGGAGGAGAGGCTGGACTCTACCCTTCTGAGCTGGGAATTTCTGGTTAAAGGCTTATAGTGCATGCATATCTGAACTGCTTCTTACTGAAGTTGGTGCGCCTTGTTTGCTGTGGCATAGACTGGATTCGGGCCTGCTGGATCTAGCTTTGTTTGTGTAACTTGAGCACTAATCCAGGCATTCTCTAAAGTATTCAATTGTATTTATTACTGCTTGGTAGTAACTTGATTAAAGTGTAGCTATCATTCTAAGTCTTTTGGATTAAGCACTTGGGCTTCAGACCAGTTGTTTTACATTAGGAAGGTTTGTGGCATGCACTGTGGTGGCAGGACAGGTAGCTTTCATCCTTCTAAGTTGGGAACTGCTGATTGAGAGCCCAGTGTCTGTAATTCTTAAAGTGTATTAGTTCTGGTTTAAGCACTTGGGCTTCAGACCAGTTATTTTACATTAAGAAGGTTTGTGGTCTATACTCTTGTGGGAGAAGAGGCTGGACTCTGCCCTTCTGAGCTGGGAATTTCTGGTTAAAGGTTTATAGTGCCTGAATATTTGAACTGTATCTTACTGAAATTGGTACACCTTGTTTGCTGTAGCATAGACTAGATCCAGGCCTGCTGAATCTAGCTTTGTTTATATGCTTGTTGTTTGTTTGCTTGTTATTTCCCTGGAACGCTAATTCCACCTAATACGCAGCTTCTCAGCACTTCTGTGGATTACTAGTGATATCTGCATTGCTTACTGTACTTATTTCTTTGTTTCACTTGAAAGAAAGTTACTGTTTGTCGTTTTTGCATTTAAGTTACCTGTAACACATTGCACTTAAGTTACCTGGCACTTGCTCACTAAAGCAATTATATAAGTCAGCACTAAAAATTAAATGCACTACACCCTCACTCCCCACTGGCCCTTGTTTTCAATTATAAAGGAATTCCCAATATTATTCTAGCATGTCCAAAGGTCAGTTGTCAATCTCCTCTCCGGTCCAGCTGGTGAATCTGGGAATCTTGAGGCAATGTTACAACTGCCTCATGTACACAGACAACCCTCTCCTCCTCCCAACAAATTCCAACACATGTGAGAGATGTAACCATATAGCCAAACTGGAGGCTAAGCTCTCTCAACTCAGTACTGGCATAACCAGTCAGGAGGAGAAGGAAACCACACTCACTACAATTCCAGTCTCACACAGACCTACCATGACAGCATACCAAACACATAATCACACAAAAACATACTCGGAGGCTCTAAATAAAGATCTGCCTAAGCAGCAGAGACCTCCAAAGCAGACACCCAAGCAACAGCTACCACAAAAAAAAACACGTGCAACACATAGCTCACAAAGTCAGTGTGCCGAACAGCCACAGCCCTTAAGACTAAACAACACACCTGATACACTTGTAATAGGTGACTCTATCGTCAGGCACACTGACGTCCCGCTCACCAGGCTGAACAAGGAGAGGGTCACGGTGAGCAGCCTGTCAGGCACTAGGACCCGCCACATAACACAAGCACTCAGGTCACTCCAAGGCAAGTACAAATATGACTCAGTCATTGTCCATGCTGGTGTGAATGACCTCAGACGTACCTCCCTGGACTACATGAAAAGAGACATAGAGGAGCTCTCTGAGTATGTAGCCCAGGCCGGTATGACCCTGACCTTGAGTAGCATCTTACCCTCACCAAGAATGATGCCACAATATGAAGACAAGATGATCAATTTCAACAATTGGCTTAAGTACTGGTGTCATTCAAAGGGGATCCATTGCCTGTCAGCTTGGGATGATATGCTCGACAAGCCATGATGCTTCGCTAGGGACGGCTTGCACCTGCCACCCCTGGGCTTTTGGATATTGGCAAAGGCTCTTGCTACCCCCATAGTGCCTTCTTTAGGCAAGGCTAAAAAGACAAACCCACCTCCATAGGTATCACAAGGGATAAGAAACTAAGAGTAATGCTACTCAACGCCAGAAGTCTAAACCTCAAGATGCACGCACTCGAAACTCTCCTTAGCATGGAGAACATCGATATCTATGCAGTAACAGAAACCTGGTTCAGGGCTCCCAAGAGCCTGGAAAACAAATATTTACCCGTTACTTAAAATAATGTTGTCCATTCTCCTCTGGAAGTATGAGCCGGAGTCCCACAAAACACAGTCTTTGGCCCACTCCTTTTTATAATCTTCTGTGACGTAGCTGTTTAAGCATTTTATGGTGTCAAAGAGGTTCAATATTCAGTTGATGTACCTCTATTCCTTGTAGTAAAGTTATTCCATCTAGGGAATATTTAGATACAGAGCATCTCCTGAATGATGTGCACACATGAATTGTAAGAGATTATATCTCAACACTTGATAAACTAAATCCATTCCCTTTAACAATATGAAGCAAATAGCAGACACTGTTTCAATGATTCTTTACTAAACTATTTAGCCTATCAAAAGACAGAAAGCCAAACAGAGCAGCTGAAATCCCCACTGAAGTTGCAGAATGCTTATACAAGCCAAAAAATCAATGCAGGAGTAGTCCAATTGCAAACCAGGGCAGCTAAAATCTTCAAGGAAGTAGCAGAATGTTTATTCAAGCCAAAAAATCGATCCAGAAGTAGTCCAAGTGCAAAACACAGCTTTATTAAATCCACATAAAAAGATAAGTGCTTTCATCCCAGAACACTAGAACTTCATCAGATACAACACAATTGTAAAGTCCCCCTTATAAAGACATGTGGAAGGCATCATAATCATAAAATAAAAGAAGACACACCCCCTTAAAGACATAACATTAAAATGCATTAAAACAGTTGTATATAATAAATATGCTATGTAAAATAGTTGGCTTACTATTAAAACTGAATATAAATATGTAAAATGTATAAATTACAGTATTAAAAACTGTTAATCAAAAAAATATAATTTTTAAAATATATAATACCATATAATTTATCTAATACTTTGAGCTTTAAAAGGGAGCTGATTGAAATATTTTCATTTAATCTTGGCCAGTTACCCTGCACCAAAGTGCAACTGCTAGTAGAGCTCTCTCTTTTCTAAGAGTTTGGACCAGGCTCCACCTCTAATGTCTGTCCTTATACTGTCTATTACAAAAAAATTAAACATATGTTCTTCATTGTCCAATATGTCTTTGCTCAAAGCATCGGTTAACTTTTTTGATTTGATCTCATAGTGGTGCTCATAAATGTGATTGTTTAGTTTCCTGTCAGTTTTACCAATATAAAAACAGCAACATTGGTTACAAACAGCACAACAAATCACTCTTTCAGAGTTACAGTTACATCTATGATAAATTTTGAAATTAATATTGTTGATGTTAAAAGTGTCCCCTTTTTTAATATATTTATAAAAGTGGCACATACCACATTGGTTCATATATCCAAGTTTGTGCTTAAGTCCACTTTGTTTTGTTTCAAATAAATTTTTTAGGATCCTACCTTTCTTATAAACTATGGTTGGAACTATAACAATGAAGGGTCTAATAGCTTTATCTTGTCTTAGGATGGACCAATTCTTATTAAGAATTTGTTTTATTGCAATGCTGTCGGAAGAAAAGACAGTTATTAAGGAAGGCCTGTAGTCACAAATACCTGAAGTAGTAGCTTGAATGGTTATGTCATTATTGGTGTTAGGGCTCCGGTGTCCTAAGTCTTTTCCTAGCAAAGGTAGATGGAAGGCCCTTTCTCGTTTGTTAACAACTTCAAGTAAAATCTCCATGACAAAACTAACAGGGTATCCCCTTTTCAGAAACATATACTTGAGTGTATCACATTCAGACAAAAAATCTTCCATAATAGACACCATCCATGCAGTACGCACAATTTGTCCCTTCTTCTGTTCCAGTGGATGAGAACTTGAAAAGTGAAGTAAAGAATTCAGGTGCGTGTATTTTCTGAAGATTTTTTGATATAAGTTTCTTATTTCGATAATCCTTAACAAGGAAAATGTCAAGGAAGGAAATTTCATCTAAATGATGCGTATAAGTAAACTTTAAAAATTCTGTGGTGGAATTAATATAAGTAATAAATTCATTAATTAATAACTCAGGTCCATCCCATAAAATAAAAATATCATCCAGATATTGAGTATAGTATTTGATGTAACCATAGAAACTCGAGGGAAAAAGGAATTTCTTCTCCCAATGTGTCACAACTATATTGGCATACAGACCACCACATTCTGACCCCATAGCTACCCCTTCTTATTCTAGAAAGATGTAGTTGTTAAAAAGAATGGAATTGTTTTTAAGCACAATTTCCATGAGGTGAGTGTAGAGTAATACATCAAAATGACCAACTTTCTTTGCATAAAGGAACTCTCTGAACCAATCAAGGCCAATACTGTGAGGAATATCTGAGTAAAGTTTTTTATGTCAATAGTCAAAAAGACAAAAGTGTCTTCGAAAGGTATCTTGTTGAAAGATTCAAGGAAGCTCCAGGAATCTTTACAGATATGAATTTCATTAAAAACAAAATGTTTTAGTTTATGGTCAAGATGTTTAGCCAAGGGGTGTGTAATGGATCCCTTAGCATCTACTATGAGGCGCATGGGTGGTTGTGTTAAATTCTTATGTAACGTAGGTAAGCCAAACTTTACTGACACTCTTGGATGTAAAACTGATAGGTAATTCAGAATTTCAATAGAAATAGAATCTTCTATAAAGAGGTCTTATAGTTCACTTCTTATCTTAGTGTAAGCACCATTCAATTCATTGATGGAAGATTTTACATAGGCTTTACTGTATAAAATAAATGGCATCTTATTGTTATAGTCATCTAAGTTCATTAATGCAACACCACCCCCTTTGTCCGGTTTAATGATCCTATTTCTATCCAAAACATCCTTGATTTCATTAATGGTGGTAGTCTTATTGATGTTGTCTTTCGGCTTAGGGGTCGCCACAGTGGAACTCCAGTCCGCTAATGATTGGCAGTAGATTTTCACGAATGCCGAGGTGCCAAATCGATGTTCAACCTTCAGAGAAGGCACGTCCATTTATGCATGTCTTTCGAATGCCCACCCAACTGCGGAGAGGACATGCAGACTCCACACAGAAGGCACTCCCCGCACTCCAGCCGAGAATCGAACAGGAGAACCTCTTGTTGTGAGGCAACAACACTACAGCTGCACCACCGCAGCGATATTAATGGTGGTAGTCTACTGAGTATGAATTTCAGTATTCATCCTAGGCCTAGTAGGGAGGTTATGTATATCTAGTTCACACATTCTCTCAAATAAGGAAATCATAGGATGTAGTGGAGGATTGCAAGTGCTGGAAATGGCAAGGGGGTTAATAAACTGACTAGATAAAGAGTTCTGAAACAGAACCTTTAGGTTCAGCTTGCAGGTGTATAATTTTAGATCCATCAAAGTGGTGGCTACATTACACTTGTAATGGGGTACAAAAGTGAAACCCTTTGCAAAAATACCACAGTGTGAAGTGTCCATACAAACATTAGAAAAATTATAAACTTTAAAATCACCTAAATAATTCGTCATGATGTTACAAGGGGGTAGAATATGGTCATGGTAAGTGCCTATAATGTCAAAAATATCAGTATGTTCAGGGGAATCCACTTCAATTATTTCATGTTGTTGTTGTGAATGTAAAAGGTTCTCTTTCCCCTGTTGGATTGTCCCCCCTCCCGCATTGATTGTTGGGGTGATGAAAAGGTGTATACCTGTCTACCCAGTGGTTGTCCTGTGGGGGGGGGCTCTGTTCTTTAGACGCTCAGAGCGTCTCAGTGGAGGAAAACCTGCCTGGTCTAAAAAAACTTCTTCTGAACTATTGTTACAGGCTTGAGATTGAGATTCATTAATGTAGATCCTATTTTCGGTACAGAATTTAGTACTCCATTCTTTTGAGGCTGGGGGGTGTATGTAACTGTAACTCTGAAAGAGTGATTTTTTGTGCTGTTTGTAACCAATGTTGCTGCTTTTATATTGATAAAACTGACAGGAAACTAAAAATCAAATTTATGAGCACCTCTATGAGATCAAAACAAAAAACTTAACCAATGCTTTAAGCAAACACATATTGGACAATGAAGAACATATGTTTACTTTTTTATAATAGACAGTATAAGGACAGACATTAGAGGTGGAGCCTTGTCCATACTCTTAGAAAAGAGAGAGCTTTACTGGCAGTTACACTTTGGTGCAAGTAACTGTTCAGGATTAAATGAAAATATTTCAATCAGCTCCCTTTTAAAGCTCTAAGCATTAGTTAGATAAATTACATGGTATTATATATTTTTTAAATTATTACTTTTTGATAAACACTTTTTAATTCTGTAATTTATACATTTTTACATATTTATGTTATAGCAATAACCCACGCCCGGGTGTGGGTAATGCGGGATTTACCCACGGTTGGTGTGGTTTGGTCCCGAGGGCGAATACTTTTTATTGATCATAGTAGAAGCCTATTAATGCAGATTCGGGTCTTTTAACTCTGTATATGACTTAAGATAATATTTAAAAATTGTTACTGATTTTGGGCTTTCATCTCTTCATTAGTTTGGCTTTGTCCATAATACTTTTGCAAAGGAGCTGGGGAGGTATCCAAATACTTCTTAATAACTAGAAATTCTCACTTTATCAAGAATCTTTAATAGAGTATAGAATCCAAGGGAGAAAACATCACATTTTCAGAAATGTATCATAGTACCGACTAAAATGTATTTAAATGCTTTCCTTACTTAGGTTTAATTTGAAGCAACTGTTCTTTTATTCAAAGAATGAACAGCATTTTTTACCTGAAAAAAAAAATCATATCATTTAAAGGTTCCTAAGCATATAAAAGCCATTTAACCGAAAGTGTTTCGGTGAAGTAATTTATCCTGTAAATTAACATTGCTAATGGTTTATAGACTTGTATTGTGCAAAATGTGATGGCTTGCTCAAAGTTTATTGTGCCTTTATTGTAGAAAGCAGATAAAGTAATAATAAAGAATTCTAATAAATGTTAATAGCTGTTTGTGGAAATGTGTGATTAGCATGCCTGATATTGGCAAAATACTTGCTGACCATTAACTGCCAGTAGTACTTTCATTGCCACGGAAAATTTTCTTACATTTATTTTTTTCTACAAACATAGAATGCTGACTGTAGATGAATTCATATATTTACATATGTTTTCCAGTGAATGCAGATTATTTTGCCTTTGGAAACTGTGATATAACTGTATTCTCAAATATTAATTTCTATAGCTTCAGTTAATTTGGTATATATGCATATATTATCATATTGCAATGGAATTGATAGAATAATCTTGTAAAAATAATTAATAAAACAGAGTACTTCAGTTGTCATACATACATGCAGTCTGTTTTTTAGTATAAGCAGACAAGCTGCTGTGCTAAGGTGGACAAAATGCCTTAACAGAGAAGAATATGCAGCTGATGTCATTATTAGACAATACTGAACATTATAATATTTCATGGAAGCAATAATGCCCAGCACAATGTGTGTGTATTTTTGGAAATAATGCTTCCCTAAGAAGGGCATTATTGCACTTACTGAATGGACTTTCTGCAACAATATTTTTGTATGTGTTTTTCTTTTAATATTATATACATATGTTTATATATTTGTGATTCAAAATAGTGCCTCAGCCTAATGAATCAAGCTTACTTTAATATATGCATTTATGCTTGCAGAACTATTTTACATCAGAAATATCAACACACACATTCAAAAATACAAACATGGACACACATATACTTAGATGCAAACATAAAAACTAAGGAAATTCAAATAAACAGCAGCCAGAGAATAGTTAAGATATCCTCTAACACATGGAAGTAGCAGTAATATATCAGAAAATAGCAAACCACAGCACAGAAAAAGTGCATAAATGATTTATTCCACAAAGATAAGCACTTTCATGCCTTATTGATGCTTCTTCAGACCTTAAAAACATATCATCCAGCCCCATGCAATAGGACAAATAGAAATGTTTAAAATAATAAATGTGAGGCAATTGGGTTGCTAAATGAAGTTTGGAACAAACAAATGCGTCATGGGACATCTTTGGGGTGGATATGGGTGATTAAGGAAGGAAGGTAGGCAGGATGCTTGGTTAAGCAAGTTAGAGGGGGAGTAGGCGAGAAAGGGTTAAGTGATATGGAGTGAGGGAGGAAGTGAGGCAAGGAGTGGAGGATCTTTAGGTCTTTTTAGGTGGGTAATTGTCTGTTGAGATTCACATGTTGGCATGATTTTGTTACAGCAGGATCATCTCCCAGATGACCTGAGGTGGTGGTAGTTAGGTAGGCCTCGGGTGATTGTATCGAACATAAGTTGAGTACAGTCCCTGGATAGAGGACGAGTAATGTATACACACACATATTTGTGTGTGTGTGTGTGTGTGTGTGTGTGTGTGTGTGTGTGTGTGTGTGTGTGTGTGTATGTACATATATATATATATATATATATATATATATATATATATATATATATATATATATGTATATATATATATTTTTTTTTTTTTTTTTTGTTTCTCTACTTCATTGTGGGAATGGCGGTTGCTGTTAAGGAGAATAATTAACATGACTACGACAAAGGTTCCCTGATATGTTGGGTGAGGAAATTGTGCAGACAGCATCCGAGCTTCTGAACATGCTTTTGGACGCCATTGAGAGTATATAGTGAGCGGTTGGTTTGGGTACTCCTCATGGGAAGGACCGTCCTTCACACTGCTGAAACAAAGGCTGCTATGGTTTTGGTTGTTTTTCTGCACTTACCGGGGCTGTGGCTGAGGTGCTATGTCTTCTGGTGACTGGGATTGTCTCGGTTGATTTGCCTTTCTGCCTTGTGATAATGTGGTTCTCAGCTCACTGTTGATGGATGGTGTTCGGCTCTCCTGGTGGGTGCTTTGGTGTCCAGGTTCTGGTTTGGTGTGTTTGCCTTGTCACAAGGTTATTTCACTCTCCATGGTGGTGTTCGTGGTGTCTGCATTTCCATGATGTGGGTCACAGAAATTATAGTTTATTGGCTGTTTGGGAAGCTTTTCCATCTCTTTCAACCTTCTGATTTAAAAGCCTGTGTTTATGCTTGTTTCTTGCCTTTCCTGTTACTAGCCTAGTCCAGGTACAGATTTGCTGTATCCAGGACTCTTTGTAAGCTTCTGAGCCCCCAAGCCTTTCCATGTTGGAGGGAAACCTTCTAGCTTATCAGTGGTAGTGTTAAGCATCAGGTAGCCTATCTACCAGAACAGGAGTGGTCCCTGGCACAAAAATTGTAGTTATTGGCTGTTTGAGCAGTTTTTTTTCCATCTCTTTCAACTTTCTGGTTTGAAAGCTGCACTTGCGCCTGTTTCCCTCCTTCCCTATAACTAGCCTAGTCCGGTTACAGAGTTGCTGTATCCAGGATTGTTAGTAAGCTTCTGAGCCCCCCCAAGCCTTTTTATCTTGGAGGGAAGCCTTCTAGCTTATCAGTGGGAGTGGTAAGCATTAGGTAGCCTATCTACCACAAGAGGAGTGGTTCCTGGCCCCGATATTGTAGCTATTGGCCGTTTGGGCAGTTTTTTTCCATCTCTTTCAACTTTCTGGTTTAAAAGCCGCACTTGCTTCCCATTTTTCATCCAGGACTGTTGGTAAGCTTCTGAGCCCTGCAAGCCTTTCTGAGTTGTAGGAAAGCCCTCTAGCTTATCAGTGGGAGTGGTAAGCACTAGGTAGCCTGTCTACCACAAGAGGAGTGGTTCTTGGCCCAGAAATTGTAGTTTATTGACCATTTGGACAGTTTGTCCATCTCTTTCAACTTTCTGGTTTAAAAGACCACATCTGTGCTTGTTTCCCATCTTTCCTGTAATTAACCTACTGGGAAGCACTAGAAAGCCTTAAACTGATACAAGCCTTCTAGCTTAGAAGAGACTTTGGAGTGATTAAGTATCAGTTTTATGTACTTTCTTGCTGTACTTAACTGTTTTCCACCTAAATGCCAATTTTTCAGTGTTTATTGTGATTCAAAAGCTTGATTTTTTCAAATATTGTACTTATTTGACTGTCTGCACTTTTAAAACATCATTTTTTGTTTAAATAATTTGTTTAACTGTTGTAGGCTACACACTAAAGTGTGATAGCCTTTTCTGATCGTTTGTAGTCATTTAAAGCTGTTTTAAGTGTATTTTTTACTGTTTTTACGTTATCTTTTCAAAAAAACAAAAACAATCCTTGTTTCCCACCTTTCTAAATTAGTATAGTCCAGTTTTCAGGCTAGTGCTGAATTCAGGGCTGTGATACTAGTTAATGAGTTGCCCATACCTTACTTGGATAGAAGGAAGTTTCTCTGTTCACCTGTGAGAGAGGGGAGCTTTGAGCAGCCTATCTGTCCCTGGAGGAGTGGTTCCAGCCCAGTAGTTAGTAGTTTACTGGCCATTTTGGGCTAATTTCTATCTCTTTCACTTCCCTGCTATAAAAACTGCATTTGCATGGTTTTGTGTGCCAGGCAGTGCCGGTTAGCTAGGGTTAAATTATTCCCTGCTCCACTAAGTCTCCTCAGTTTTTCCCTTGAAACTAGTCTAACTCTCAACCTAAGTACTCAAAAAGCATCCTACAGCCCAGCACTTGCTCAGACCTAATAGCAAGCACTAATGTACCCTGACACTTGATTGCCCAGCAGGGCAAGGCTCTTTATTCACTCCTCACCAACCAAGTGACTAAGCAACTCACCCTACTATTCAGGCATGACCAAAGGGCAATTTCAGGTGTACTCTCCAGTCCAGCTGGTGAATCTGGGTATCCTGAGGCAATGTTACAACTGCCTCATGTACACAGACAATCCTCTCTTCCTACCACAAAACACTAACATATGCGAGAGATGCAATTATACAGCCAAACTGGAGGCTAAGCTGTCTCCACCCAAGACTGGAACAGATAGTCAAGAGGAGAAGGTTAACACTTGGTCCACACCTCCAGCCACACACAGACCTACTAAAACAGCACTGGCAATAAATACACAAAATCATACTTGGAGACTCTAAATAAAAACCTGCAAAAGCATCAGAGACCTCCAAAGCAGACATCCAAACAACCTGCACCTCCCGTCACAAACCAGGCAACACATAAAACAAAAAATCAGTGTGCTGCATAATCACAGCTCTTAAGGTGAAATAACATACCTAACACACTAGTAATAGGTAACTCTATAGTCAGGCACACTTATGTCCCACTCACCAGGCTGGGCAAGCAGAAGGTTACTGTTCTTGCACGGACTACAGAATGAACTAACCCCCCCACCTAAACATGCTGTTCAACCTCAGTTTCTCCACTGGCTGCATGCCTATATAATGGTGCACAGCAATGGTTATCCCACTCCACAAAGGAGGGGCCACAACTGACCCTAGTCACTATTGCCCCATAAGCCTGATTAGCCTGGTCTGCAAGGCTATGGAGTGCATCATCATGGAACTCATTAATAAAGACATTGGGAACCTCCAAACACTTGACCTGAGGCAGTTCTGCTTTATTAAGGGCAGATCATGCTACTACACCTGGTTGACTTCTTTGAAACAGTCATCAAGGCCATAGATGAGGTAAAGGTTGTTCACACAGCCTACCTTGACCTCACCAAAGCTTTTGACACCATTCCCCACTCGGGTATTACAGAAAAACTCACCAGCCTGAACATAAACCCCTACGTCATGAGATGGGTTGCCAACTGACTTACAGACAGAACTCACATGGTAAGAATAGCAGGCTCCAGGTCCAACTCTAAACCAGTCACACTACTGTTTGGCATATACTTCTCAGAAGTACAGGCAAACACAGGAGGACTATGGCTAACCAAGTTCACCGATGACTGCAAACTGGGAGCCATAATTGAATCTCTGGCTGACACGGACATCCTCCAAAAGGGCCTTACTGAGACAGACACCTGGTGTCAAAGTCATGGCCTCAAGCTAAATGCCAAAAAATGCATAGTCATCCCATTTGGGAAAAACAAAACACCCACGGATTACCACATAGGTGGCAGCCCCCTTAATACAGAAGAGGTAATAAGAGATCTGGGGACCCAGGTAGATAATAATCTCTCCTTGGCGATCATATTGCCAAAGTAGCTAGGAAATCCTTCTATGTGGCTCATCTAATTACTAAAGGGTTCACATCTAGAAATAAAGAGGTTATAGTGACCCTCTGCTCATCACTCACCAGACCCATCATATAGTACAATGCTCCATTTGGGATGTACCTCACAAGTCACTTCCAACAGCTGGAGAAACCAAAAAAGTACCTCACCAAGAGGATTACTGGCCTCAAACATATGTCCTATGCAGCCCAACTGAAAAAACTCTAGCTGTACTCAGTGGCATATCGCTTACTCAGAGGTGATCTCTGCCTGACTTACAAAGCTATGTCCAACTCAGAATTGACGGACATGCTCCACCTAAAGAAATCCAAGTCACTGCAAGCCATGCACTCTAGTGAGCTAAACCTCACCACAACAATAAATAGAACATGCTGGAGAGATAGATTCCTGTCACAGAGACTCCCCATGCTTTGGAACAAAATTCCAAACTATATTAGGCAGACCTCCTCACTAGCACTCGTTAAGAGAAACCTTGATGAGTGGATGGGTAACAGAAGATACACCCCTGGGATCACTTCATTGGCTCTGCTTGACAGAGGATCAGTTAATTAATCAATGGGGCAGTGAAAGCTGACACACTCTGGCTAGGCTTATAAATTCCCTTGGGCAAATAGCCTAGTACCTACCTATGAACCTATGAACAGTCAGGATGTGCCATTGTGCTTGTACTCAGCCTTAGATTTTCTTTGCCTTTCTTGTTGGTTCTGGTTGTGGGTTCACACACACACCATGTGGCTTGTGTTAGGTTTCGTAGTGGTAGTGGGCCAAGCAAGGATGCAGCAATGGTTTCTGTGGGCTTGTCTTGGGCTGGTAATGGTCATTGCCATGCATGCGCAGTAGCACCAGCATGCCTCGGCCTAATAATATATTTAAAAAAAAAAGAGCTGCAGTTCACAAGAGTGGGTGGGATGGGGAGTGAGATGCTTTGTGGTTGGGCTACTCATTGTTAGATAAAATTAAAAAAAAAAGAAAAAAGAGAGACAAAAGAAAAGGTTAACTCAACCAGAGGCTTGGTACGGAGAAGCTATGAGGTGCGGGCTGTGGGAGTCCGAAGAACTCCTCTGAGGCACCACTAAATAAAAAAAAGAGTAGGGTGGAGAATAGAGTCCCTATCAGGATAACTGCATTGCATCACTTTACATGGGTAGTGCAGGTACCTAAGTGGGTGTATCCTATGCAGTGGATATAAAAAGTTTATACACCCCTGATAAAATGCCAGGTTTTTGTGGTATAAAAAAATGAGACCACAATACATCATTTCAAAACTTTTCCCACCTTTAATGTGACCTATAACCTGTACAATTTAATTGAAAAACAAACAAATCTGTTATGGGAAAAAAATTAAAAAAATAAAACATACAATACGTTGGTTGCATAAGTGTGCATACCCTTAAACTAATACTTTGATGAAGCACCTTTTGATTTAATTACAGCATTCAGTCTTCTTGAGTACACACCTGCCATCAATTAAAGAGACTCTGATTAACCCCAAATATAAAGTTCAGCTGTTCTAATAGGATTTTTCTGACATTTACTTAGTTGCCTGCTACAGAAAATGCCATGGTTCGCAGAGAGCTTACAAAACATCAAATGGATCTTATTGTTGAAAGGTATCAGTCAGGAGAAGAGTACAAAAACATTTCCATAGCATTAGATATACCATGGAACACAGTAAAGACAATCATCAAAAAGTGGAGAAAATATGGGACAACAGTGACATTGCAAAGAACTATATGGACCTCTAAAACTGATGAAAAGACAAGACAAAAATTGGTCTGGGAGACTGCCAAGAGAGCTACAGCAACACTGAAGGAGCTGCAGGAATTTCTGGCAAGTACTGGTTGTGTACTGCATGTGAAACAATCTCCCGTATTCTCCATATGTCTGGATTATGGGGTGGGGTTGTAAGATGGAAGCCTTTTCTTACACAGAAAAACATCCAGGCCTGGATAAAATTTGCAAAACAATACTTCAAGTTTCCCAAAAGCATGTGGGAAAATGTGTTATGGTCTGATAAGACCAAGGTTGAACTTTTTGGCCACAATTCCAAAAGGTACGTTTTGCGCAAAAACAACACTTTGCATCACCAAAAGAACACCATCCCCATGGTGAAGCACTGTGGCGGCAGCATCATGCTTTGGAGCTGCTTTTCTTCAGCTGGAACTGGGGCTTTAGTCAAGGTGGAGGGAATTATGAACAGTTCCAAACACCAGTCACTTTTGTTCCAAAACCTTCAGGCATCTGCTAGAAAGCTGATGATGAAGAGGAATTTCATGTTTCAACACAACAATGACCTAAATCATACATTTAAATCAACAAAAGAAAGGCTTCACCAGAAAAAAATTAAAGTTTTTGAATGGCCTAGCCAGATCCCAGACATAAATCCAATAGAAAATATGTGGAGGGAACTGAAGACGGGTGTGCACTAGAGATACCCTCGCAATCTGACAGATTTGGAGCGCTTTTGCAAGGAAGAGTGGGCAAATATTGCCAAGTCAAGATGTGCCATGGTGATAGACTCCTACCCAAGAAGACTGAATGTTGTAATTAAATCAAAAGGTGCTTCAACAAAGTATTAGTTTAAGGGTGTTCACACTTATGCAACCAGCTTATTGTACTTTTTTTATTTTTTATATTTTTTTCACTAACGGATTTTTTTTTTTCAATTGAATTGTACAGGTTATAAGTCACATTAAAGGTGGGAAAACATTTGAAATGATTTATTGTCGTCACTTTTTTTATATCACAAAAACATGGCATTTTAACAAGTGTGTGTACACTTTTTAGATCCACTTTAGGTGTTCAAGATGATAACAACGCTGAAGTACACAGAAAAACAAGAGAGTTCACAAGACACACTACTGAGGTTTACTCAGACATCCTGGTTACAACTGCTGGTACTTCCCCTCATACATGTGACGAGACTTCTTGTTCCTGTGAGTCATTAAATAGTGCAATAGAGCAGAACATAGCTTCTGTTATCCAGAGTATACATGGCTACTATGCGAAGTGTCCTGCTTTTGTGCCTTTGGAGATTCAGGGTGACAAAATGGCCAGTTTTTTAAATCAGGAAGGATCTTACCTCCAAACCAGATATTTTCTTCAAGCTTCCTCATTTGCTTGTGGGGCACTAATGAATGTAGAACCTATATTTGAGCCATGGTGGGCCTGTATTCTGACTTCATTTGGTGAAACATTGCATCTGTTTGACTTGGGAGTGCTTTCTCACCTATGCTACAACAGTGCTCTTACCACATGTATCTCTCTTTAGCAGTCACATGCATGTGGAACTGCTAGCAGGACAGGAGGCCTCAAGGGGTGTGGGACTAGTGTAGGGTGGATTCAGCATACTCCCATGTTAGTGGGTGGTGTGATGTTTTTTTTTTTTTCTTCCTGTATTCTTGGACTTGCATTCCTTCTATCATTTCAGTTTTTTTCCCAGGGGCAGCATGGCAGATACCCAGGCATTGCAGCAGAGGTGGGTGAGCATCATAGCTCAAGCACAGGACCTGTTCTGGGAGATGCCGAATGGGGACATAGTGATGACCAGCCTCAGGGGGGCCCAAGATTCCAAGCAGTCAGAGGCAAGAAAGAACTCCAGGTGCAGCCAGCTGAGGAGAAGACAGCAGAGGTCATGACACCTGAGTCAATGCTTGTTGCAATGACAGGTAATAATCCTACAGTCCCCTTTGGAGGGAGGCTGAAGTTGAGGTAGCAGAAAGGGAAGGCCAGAGATTGGGTGATAGGGTTAGCAGACTGCCTATGCTTTCACAGGTTTCCAGGGGTGGTATTGGAGGTCTGCAGGACTTGGTGGGACAGGATTTTAGCATGGACAGTAGTATTTCATCATTAGAGAAAGGGATTGACCCAAGTTTAGAAAGATAGGGTCAGACTTTGGGACACAAGCAGAGGATTGGTTGACTATGCAGGCACTGGGACAGGAGGGTGCAGTAGTCCTTTTGACTCCCCACATACCTCTTACAGTGAAAGAAAAGATTTGGAAGGCTGTGTATGTGGACATTTTCAAGTTAGCCAATGCAGATGGTGTTCAACACATGCTGAAAGCCAAGACGGCAAACAGGAAAGACCTGTTGGCAGCCTTGGCTGCCCTGGGTCACAGACATGTGGGGAAGCTTCAACAGAGAATGTGGGAGAACTGGGTTTTGGGGTTTGTATATTACATGGCGGTATGGTTGAAAAGTGATAGTACTTTGGCCCTTCCAGTTTTGGCTTATTTCTTGATAATACTTGAGGCGCAAAGATTACAGCCAGGTAATGCTTGGTTTTGGTATGATCAGACTTTCCGCAAGAGGAAGGCAGTCGATAGGGCTATGCAATGGGAAGTAAGAGATCCGAATATTTGGCTGTCCACCATGATGGACAGTTTTGGTGGGGGCAATAGAGGTAATAAATTCACAGAATGGGGGGTTGATCTATGTTGGGTTTTTAACACAGGGAAGCATTCTCGGACAGTATGCTGATTCCCCCATGCTTGTTCAAAGTGTATGGGGGGGGGCACTCAGCAGTGCACTTCAGTGGGAGTGAGAGTCCGTTTGGGGGTCAGACATTATCCTTCCCCAGGCAGAGAGGATTAGGTGGACCTTCTGGGATGTTGCAAGGAATATGTGGCCAGGCCACTTTTCATAGCTAGAGGGGAGGGTCCTTTCAGAGGACAAGGGAACGTCCAAGGAACTCATTCACCTATTAAAGTGGATGTCCTGTGGGATCTGCTGTTGTGGTATCCATAGCTGGCAGTGGCCTGGGAACTGATTGAGAGTGTTACAACAGTGTTTTCCACTAAGTTATGCTTGGTTGGGGATGGCAAGGTGGATAAGAATTTGAAGTCAGTGCAAGGGAGGGAAGACATTTTGGTGACTTTGGTTGAGAAGGAGCGTCAGGTGGTCAGGTTATTAGGCCCTTTTAATAGCCCTCCATTTACTCATTTCAAGATGTTCCCCCTTGTGTTTGGTTCCCAAAAAGAGGCCAGGTGAGTTCTGCTTTTACACACCATTTATCTTATCCAGATGGTAAATCTGTCAATGACTTTATCCCAGGGGAAGAGGTTAGGGTTACTTATGCTTCGTTGGATGACACGGTCCGCATCATTAGGAATTTTGAGGACCCTTGGCTGGTGAGGGTGGACATTGAGTCTGCCTTTTGCCAGTTCAGGAGGAAGATTGGCCTTTGTTGGGTATGCAAGTGGGTGATGTTTTATTTTGACACAGCTATGCTGATGGCATGTGCAGTGGCATGTTCCACTTTTGAGAAATTTAGTTTGGCCTTACACTGGATCTGGCAATAGTGGGTGAAGTAGCAAGGAGCAGTGCATTACCTAGATGACTTCTTACTAGTGTGTGAAGGGAACGAGGGGGTGGATGTGGTATTGCATGAGTTTTTGGTGATGTGTGAGGAGTTAGGAGTACCATTGGCTACTATTAACTTGGAGAGCCTAACAAAGGCTTAAGATTTTTTTGGATTGAGCATGGACACGGGTCTAGGATTTTTTCACCTGCCGAGAAAGAAGGTTGCCAGGTTACAAGTGAGATTAGTATGGATGAATTCTAGGGATAAGGTTTGGGTGAGAGATGCTATGGAACTGTTGGGTTTATTGAATTTTGCTTGTAGGGCAGTGCATCTGGGTCAGATGTTTTACATATAGGTGGCGTTTCTTTTGAAAGGGGATAAGAGTAAGCACCATTGGGTGAGGGTTAGTAAGTTAACACATGAGGACTTAACCTTGTGGCTACAGTTTTTATAACAGTTTAATGGAGTCACATTTTGGCAGACAGATTTGGTAAGTCAGGATGATTTGCAGCTGTTTACACATGCAGCTGGGGGCCTGGGTATAGAAGTGGACTTTTCGTGCCAATGGTTTAAAGTGCCATGGCTGCCACAGTGGCCAGAGGAGTGGAAGCAGGATGTTGCTTTTTTGGAATTGATGCCAATCTGGCTGGCATCAGTGGTGTGGCAGGATTGTTTGAGGGGTAGGAGAGTTGTGTTTAACTTGGACAATATTGCAGTTGTGAGAGTTTTACAAGCTAAGACAGCTAAATCTGAATGTTTTTTGAGGGTATTGTATAAACTAGTGCTGCAAAGCTTGTTGATTAATTTTTCTTTTACAGGAGTACATGTCCTTGGAGAGAAGAACAAGATTGCTGACAACCTGTCTCATTTTCAGTTTTCCAGGTTTTGGCAGGTGGCTCCATTGGTAGCATGGGATCCCACGGTGGTACCAGCAGAGGTTTGGCAGATTGGGCAGCAATGATCAGCAAGTTGGTTCAACAGCTGTGGGCGGTGTGCACCAGGAAGGCTTATGGTAGGGCTTTACATGATTTTGACAGTTTTGTTAGTCAGCTACCAGAGGAGGAATGTGTATGGGTTGGAAGAGATGCTGTTGCGATATTCAGTGGTGATGAGGGCTCAGAGCAGGGCGGTGAGGTCAGTGAGATTGGCTTTGGCAGCAATTGAGTTGTTTGCTGGATGGCATGACTGTAGGATTTTATTAACTCCTGGACAATTGGTTGAGAGTTGAAAGGATAGAGCAGGGAGGAAGGCCGGAATATGGATAGGTGATGGCCGTTGACAAGGAGAATCTTAAAGGTATTGTTGCAGGATTTGGGTGGGATTTTTTGGTGATTCAGAAGATTATGTTGTGAGGGGAATATTGAGTGTGTGGATGTACGTTGGAGCCTTTCGGATGTTGGAGATATTGGGGTCACTGGTATGGGATGATGTTATGTTGGTGCCAGGGGCAGTTCATATTAGGTTAAGGTGTATTTTTGGTATGGTCAGAGATTATTCCTTGGTTAGTATAGAGGGAGGCTAGAAAGTTTGCTGCAGTTGAAAAGGCATGAAAGTTTGTAAACTTTATGCTTTCAAAGCAATTGGGGATGATGGGAGTGAGTACTATATGGCACACTGAGTTTGATGATAAGGCTCCTATGTGGTTTAAGGCAGATGGATTTCTTCTTAGTGATTTTGGGCTTGATTTATTTAACTTAAATCTGGGGTTGTTTTTGGAAGGTTTGGTTAGAGTTTCCAGGGAATGAAGGGGAACAGCCTTTCAGGCTGGTGGGCGGAGAAGAGGGGCAGGCTTGTCCCTCTTCTGTTCCCCCTCTGGTGGATAATTTGTGGAAGGATTTTGGAATGGTGGAAGAGCGTCAGTGGATGGTGTTTGGATTTGGTGGTTTGTCTTGGATAAGAGGTGTTGCTTGAAGGTGAGCGGTAGATTGCTGTCTTGAAAGTGTAAGGATAAGCGAGCAAATGGGGGACATTCCTTATTCCAAGGGTGAGTGCCCTTACAGCTAATCATTTAATGTTTTCATTCTACATTGAAATTAAGTTATGTTTAATAAAGTTGATGCATTTATTGTTATGTTCATGCAACAAAGGTCGTCAAAAAGTCTTTTGGTGTTTAGTTGCTTTATTAGTGGAAAGTGACCAAAAGATAACAACATAAAGACTGCAAGGAATCTTAAATAACTAAGCAAAATCAACATACTTATTCTAGAATACAGGTCTAAAAAAAAATCATTCCATGTAAACAAAAACCTCTATGTAATATCAGCACTCTAAAAAACACTAAGTGGCCAAACAATTTGCAAGCATAAAAGGCATGCATTACGATCGTCTTATTTGAATAAAACTAGAAAAAAATCACTCTAGATTGGCATTTAAACATTTCTATTGGCCCTATTGTATGGGGCCGGGTGATATGGATTGTATCCTATTGCAATGTAAATACATTTTTTAAGACTATCTATGTCATTCAATTGGTTGAGAGTTTGTTAAAGAGATTTGATTGGATGTTTTGTATGAACTGACTGATATTTAAATGTATACTTTATTGATATGTTTTTAAGATCTGAAGAAGTTTAAATAAGACATGAAAGCACTTATCTTTGTGGAATAAATCATTTATACAACTTTTCTGTGCTGTGGTTTCCTCTTTTCTGATGTATAAATACTAAGGACTTTGAAGTGCTTCAAATGTTTCTTCCACTATTATAGATGAACAAAATGAAACTCATTTACTTATCATTATTTTAGAAGTTCAAGGATTTTAGTTCTAAATAAAGGATTAGGCTTTATCCCTCATTTTTGTATGTTTTCAGACAGTTTTGGATTTAGAAGAATTCTTGCTGATAGACTGTCTGTTGTGGTCAGTGCTGACTGTTGATCTCAATCTCTCATTCATCATACTTACTCTTTCATGCATGCATGCAAGCACACTTGCAAATCCACACACACACAAATACACACAAACACACTCACACACACACACACACACACACACACACACACACACACACACACACACACACACACACACACACACACACACACACACACACACACACACACAAACATGCACTCGCGGAGTGCACACACCAAAACAAATGCACACAAAGAAACGCATATACATTTTCTTTTTCTTTTATTTACTTAGTTTATATTTCAATTGTATGCTTGCTAAATGGAAAATACCTGTTTAGTGAATGTATAAAAGGTAGCCATTTGGATTTTAATTGTCTGAGCTTCATGGGTCATTTTATAAATTTTTTAGCATTCTTCAGTGTGGAATTTCAGAGAAATATCTAGCAGTAAAGACAGAACATCACACGTGCTGCATTCTCTAGTTTTGACAGTCAAAAAAAATACAGTTGGTTCTGGAACAGCATAAAATCTTGGCCAGAACAGCTCCGGACAGCACAGAACCTGACTATACTTGACTTGATCAAGAACGTCTTGAATGATACACTGCAGATAGCAATATGAAAGAAAACAAATGTGACAGATACTGCATAGCTGCTTTTCTAGCAGAACAGTAGGAATGGCCTATCACACATCTCAGTCATGCTGGAGTTGCTCCTTACTTCCTATCCACTGGCAAACTCCATTGGCCTACAGTTAATGAACTACAGATATGCCAGCCATCACAGCTGAAGGAAAACATATGCCTTTTTCACATGAATGCTATAGTAGGTCATGGACAGCAGTTATTTCTATGTTGCACTCTTGGAAGGAATTATAATACAAGCAATTCACAGAGTGCAAGGTAAAACAGTGACGATCATTACAAAAATCTGCACTCAAATGCCTACATGTGTATACCAAAAAGTACATGAAGAGCTACCAAATATAAATAAAGTGAGCTTCGACTACATCAGGTGAGAGACATCACTTTTATTAATGTCTGCTGTAGGTAGATTGGTACTGGCACTGATACTTAGATGTAGAAGATGCACTGTTTCATTTGCACACAGAGGGCAGACCTGGCTCTTTTCAGATGGCCACCTGCGCAAGTAAATCCACATGCATTTATTGGTCCACTGCATACAATGCTGGGTGGCTTGGTATAACAGTAAATAACCCATGGTAAAATTTTCTCCTGGAATGGTGTCATGTTGTGCAAGCCACCTAAGGAAATTTAGAAAATTCTCATTTGTTTTAAATAAAAATGCCTGCCTAATCCAATAACTACATTTCTGTAATCTAAACTTATAGCCATGTGTTTTTTGCTGGAGCACTCACACATGTGACTAATCCCCAAAGATCAAACCTGCTATATACAAGACAGAATACTGATGTCACTGATATTAACAGTTATACTCATTCACAGGCATCTCCAATGTGCCCAATATCCTTGTCTAATAGTGCTAGTCCATGTTCCCTTTCTGCATCCAAAAAACTGCCAGTCAGCTCCTCAACAAAACAAAAAGATAAGCTCAATATTCAGACAAGAGCAACAACAAAAATCAAGGGATGGTGCAGGTACTGCTCCACAGAAAAAAAAGTACTCTTTGTCTAACAGCTTGGGGCCCAAGGTTACTACCATGGTTGGTATGCTTTTCATTCTGCAAAAGTCCTGAGTTTGATTGCCACAGCTTCTATTTGCATGCAGTGTAAGCCAAGGCAAGTGTCTTAACTTGACAGTATTGAATTTGGCCCATGCAGATCACTGCCAATTTTTTGTTTTGCAGCATGTCTTTGGGATGTGGGAGGAAACTGGAGCACCTGGAGGAAACCCACGCGACCACAGGGAGGACATGCAGACTCCGCACAGAAGGCACCCCAGGCGTGGATCGAACTGGAGAACCTCTTGCTGTGAGGCGGCCATGCTAACTACTGCACCACTGTGGCCACCCTACACACACACACACACACACACACACACACACACACACACACACACACACACACACACACACACACACACACACACACACACACACACACACACACACACACACACACACACACACATATATATATATGTTGAAGGCAGGAAAATTGACTATAAACAGTTGGCAATGGAAAGGACATTCATCTGTGCATACATGAGGAAAATCCTCAGTGCCTGCAACAAGAACATTTTTTTTTTGTAGGAGGCAAAGCTCCTGCACCCCCACACCTCCTGCTAATTATATACACTAACTTTGAGATCCTACTGTCCCTGGGTGAAGGGAATATTGTGCATCACTGCTGTAGACTATCTGCATATGTTAACCAAATGCAGTTGAACAATCAGCCATTTATATTGTGGTGTGTCGACATAACATAGTGGACACACATATCATACACACACACACACACACACACACATATATATATATATATATATATATATATATATATATATATACATATACATATATATATATATATATATATATATACACACACACACACACACACACACACACACAGTTTTACATATACATATAAACATATGTTGTCATTAGAAAATCCTTTTCCTTGCCAAGTTTATTACCAAAGGTCCAAAGGTATAACTTCTAGGTCCAAGGATGGTACTGTGCTTTTGTACTCATATTTTTTTAGGGCCATAATACAATAAATAGCTTTGTTTCCTGTGTAACTTAATAGACTCCAACATTTCCTCACTTAAAAAATCATGGTTGGGTGATCCATAATCTATGCTGAAAGCCTTAAAGCTCTCTTTTTTTCAAGTCACTCTGACTCCAACAAGTTTATATTTGTTTAGTTTACAAGGCCTCAAATAATCCTATCCTGCATGTCCAACTACATCTTGAAAATTTTGTAATACCACTAATAATATATAAGAGACCAAAACCTTCAGCACAGTGTAAGCAGAATCTGTTAAAGGATAGATAACTATTTTGAGGAATTCCTATCCTTGAAACTGGCTACTACTTCAGCTGTCAAAGTAGTTCTATAACTCATTTCCAACACAACCTCTATGAATGGACAGCGACCATAATACAACCATGGTCTGACATTAAAACTCTTATGTGATAGAATATCAGGTATGAGAAAAAAAACATTGGCTAGTTTACAAATGATCTATCTGATCTACTGCCTAGTAAAACTAATGAACATATGAACTGAAATGTATGGTTTCCTTAACATATTGCTTCCTGTTTGATTAGAAGATGGATGCTAACAAAATAAATGAATATTTCAAAGTTACTGTACAAGAACTGTATTAGTTAAACAGCTAATCACCTTACTATTCAGTGAGTTAGGCTTGGATAGGTCTTTGGAAATGAGATATGACTACCTAAATCCATAGTAAATAATAATTGTGTTTAGAAACCTGCTGATGTTTTACTTCATATGTTATTAGCAGAATCCTTTACAGTATGTAACAAATGTGTTGTGTCACATTACTTTTGTGCGGTATTTATTTTATAACAATGTATTGCTGACTATAACTACTTTAACTCTATACACTCATTAAACTTTGATGTTGCCTGTCATAACAGAATGGTGTGGCCAGACATTTTTTTTCCGTCAGCAGATATAAGTACATTCAACACCTGTATTGTCTGTCTGCCCTTCAATGCCTCCTTGAGTCAAGATTTGATTTTCCACACTCATTGAACTATGCTACTGCTTGTCATAACAGAATGAAATGTTGAGAAACATTTTACTACAGCATCACGACAAGTTAGAAGAAATTTTAGTTTTCATAAGTCACATTAATGAGAATGTATTTTCATAAGGAATACCTTGGTATGGTACTTAAAAAGAAATACTTTATCTGAATACATCCCTCATTTAATATGCTGTTTTAGCTGAATGATTTACTGTAGTAGTTTAGCACAAACATGTATTATGCATGTAGCTAACTGAACCATATGTCATAATAGCAGACTTTATTGCTATCCTGCAAAATAAAAACGCTTGACATAGTTTTGCTGTTCATTCTTAGTAACTAATAAAATGAGCAGGGTCTAAAAATACAGACTTCAGTGTAAAAAGTATTGACGTTACAAGTATATTTATCATATAATCAATTAAATGTTTGATATACATGCTTTTTAAATTATGACATAGAAATCACCAGGGATTCTCCTTCTTGCAGTAAGTTTAAATACAAAGGACCTTCTTTTTATTCTCTCTGCAAAATGGGATTCATATTTATGGAAAACAGTGATTTATGTAAGCAGGCTGTTTGAGTACACAGAAAGGGATGATAATTGTTGCAATTTAATTATAGATAAGACTTTACTTGTTGAAGAAGAAGAAGAAAGGAGCAATATTTGTCATGCATTCAATGAACTTGACAAATTTCCCCAGGAATTCAAAAAGAACCCCACTGCCATCAGAGATAGCTGTGACCAAAAGGGGATTTTTTCACAGTATGGGAAACTGTGAATCCGAGACATGCTAGGCACAATGAGGAAAGACTTTATTATTGGAAAGATTGCATGCATTGGATTTGCCAGTAACTACTGTTAAGTGCATAGTAACACTTTCCTGGAGTAGTCAGCATTGGCAGTCTCTGCACTGAGTTAGCAAAGGCACCATTTGCAGTCTCTGCAAAGAGTTAGCGTAGGCACCATTGGCAGTCTCTGCACTGAGATGGCATAGACACCATTTGCAGTCTCTGCAAAGAGTTAGCACAGGTACCATTGGCAGTCACAGCACTGAGTTAGCAGAGACACCATTGGCATCATCGGCACTGAGTTAGCACAGGCACCACTGGCATGCAGCGAACTGAGTTAGCACAGGTACTATAGGAAGGCTCTGCTTTGAGTTAACACAGGCACCACTGGCAGTGTCTCAATCAAGTTAACACAGGCACCATTGTCAGTCTCTGCAAAGAATTAGCACAGGCACCATTGGCACTCACTGAACTGAGTTAGCACAGGCACCATTTGCAGTCTCTGCAAAGAGTTAGCAGAGGCACCATTTGCAGTCTCTGCAAAGAGTTAGTAAAGGCACCATTGGCAGTCTCTGAAATGAGTTAGCACAGGTACCATTTGCAGTCCCTGCAAAGAATTAGCACAGGCACCATTGGCAGCCTCTGCAGTGAGTTAGCACAGGCACCATTTGCAGTATCTGCAAAGACTTAGCACAGGCACCACTGGCATGCAGCGAACCGAGTTAGCACAGGTACCACTGGGAGGCTCTGCTTTGAGTTAACACAGGCACCACTGGCAGTTTCTCAATTGAGTTAACACAGGCACCAGTGTCAGTCTCTGCACAGAGTAACCACAGGCACCACTGGCACTCACTGCACTGAGTTAGCACAGGCACCACTGGCAGTCTCTCAATTGAGTTCACACAGGCAACACTGGCAGTCTCTCAACTGAGTTAACACAGGCACCATTGGCAGTCTCTGCAGAGAGTTAGCAATGGAACCATTGGCAGACTCTGCACTGAGTTAGCAAAGGAACCAGTGGCAGACTCTGCCCTAACACAGGCACCATTGGCACATTATGCACTGAGTTAACACAGGCACCAGTGGCAGTCTCGGCCCTGAGTTAGCAAAGGCAACATTGGCACTCACTGCACTGAGTTAGCACAGGCACCATTGGCAGTCGCTGCACTAAGTTAGCACAGGCACCATTTGCAGCCCCTGCACTAACTTAACACAGGTACGATTGGCAGTCTCTGCACTGAGTTAGCACAGGCATGATTGGCAATCTTAGCACTGATTTAGCACAGGCACTATTGGTAGCATCTGCACTGAGTATAGCACATGCACTATTGGCAGTTTCTGCACAGAGTTAGCACAGGTACCACTGGCAGTCTCTGCAATGAGTTAGCACAGGCACCATTTGAAGTCTCTCACAGAGTTAGCACAGGCACCATTGGGAGTCTCTGCACTGACTTAGCACAGGCATGATTGGCAATCTCTGCAGTGAGTTAGAACAGGCACCGTTTGCAGTATCTGCAAAGAGTTAGCACAGGCACCATTGGCAGTCACTGCACTAAGTTAGCACAGGTAGCCTTGGCAATCTCTGCACTGAGTTAGCAATGGTACCATTAGCAGTCTCTGCAAGGAGTTAGCACAGGCAAGATTGGCAATCTATGCACTGTGTTTGCAGATGCACCATTGTCAGAATCTGCAATGTGATAGCACAAGCACCATTGGAAGTCTCTGCACTGAGTTAACCCATGCACCATTGTCAGTCTCTGCAAAGAGTTAGCACACACATAAAACAAAAAAGAAGCCAGCACCTAGGATGAATGAGAAGTAATTTATTGGAACTAGACCAGTTTCTGCAAGTAGTTTTCATCAGTAGTGTAATCACAGGCAGCAGGAAAAGACCTCGCAATAAATACCTGTTCCAATCAAAAACTTTGACATCATTTCCTGTTTTGGAATGATAACAAAAACAAAATAATGTTATAGATGTACAATGCCTAAATAATTATTATATTAGGCATAATAAAATAAGCACGTCAGTTGATAAATATTATACCCACAAGTGTATGAGGCACAAATACAAAATTAAAGAAATATTACAATTTATCATTGAGTCCAGGGGAAAAAAGACCACCAAGTTTCACTATCCATTTTCTTTCCTTCCTATTACGTATATCATGCCAACCAGTTTTAAAAGATCTATTACCAGTAATATTATCAATAATTGTAAATGAAAATTTGGCAGTAGGGTGAATCAGTGTATGTCTATATAATGCATTGGTAGCTTGGGCATTCCTGATATCACCTATATGTTCAGACATTCTAACCCTAAATTGTCTAGATGTCTGGCCTACATAAAAGGTTTGGCAAGTACAGGTCGCAAGGTAAACAACCCAGTCCGTACTGCAATTACCAAAACAATGTATATTGTAAAGTTGTCCAGTATTCCTGCTAGTGAAAGTTTCGGTTTTAAACATGTACTTACAAAATGTGCAGTGTCCACAAGGATATGATCCAACCAGTTTGTCCCCATGAGAGTTTTCTGTTGATAAATAGCATCCCAAAATGTGGTTTTCTTATAATGAGAAAAATGCGACTCTAAGGTCTTACCTTTTCATGAGGATTTAGCCAATAGATTTTTAGCCAGGAGGTATGCGCAACAAAATGTTAGTTCCGCCATGCAGTGGTCTAGAAACCAATCCAGGGTTACATTATTACAATACCAACCACATCACAAGCAGAATAATAATGACATTTTGAGGTTTGTTACAACATATGGCAGGAATACAGTGCACCTTATGGATATTGTTGACCAGCATTGGAACATCTTAAAAACTCATTCACAGTTGGAGGACTACCTTGGGGACAGGTGTTCATTCTCATATAGAAAAGGTAAGACCTTAGGGTCGCATTTTTCTCATTATAAGAAAACCACATTTCGGGATGCTATACATTGTTTTGGTAATTGCAGTACGGACTGGGTTGTTTACTTTGTGACCTGTACTTGCCAAGCCTTTTATGTAGGCCAGACATCTAGACAATTTAGAATTAGAATGTCTGAACATATAGGTGATATCAGGAATGCCCGAGCTACCAATGCATTATATAGACATACACTGATTCACCCTACTGCCAAATTTTCATTTACAATTATTGATAATATTACTGGTAATAGATCTTTTAAAACTGGTTGGCATGATATACTTAACAGGAAGGAAAGAAAATGGATAGTGAAAATTGGTGGTCTTTTTTTCCCCTGGACTCAATGATAAATTGTAATATTTCTCTCATTTTGTATTTGTGCCTCATACACTTGTGGGTATAATATTTATCAATTGACATGCTTATTTTATTATGCCTAATATAATAATTATTTAGGCATTGTACATCTATAACATTAATTTGTTATTGTTATCATTCCAAAACAGGAAATTATGTCAAAGTTTTTGATTGGAACAGGTATTTATTGCGAGGTCTTTTCCTGCTGCCTGTGATTACACTACTGATGAAAGCTACTTGCAGAAACTGGTCTAGTTCCAATAAATTACTTCTCATTCATCCTAGGTGCTGGCTTCTTTTTTGTTTTATACATGTTTGTTTGCCTTGCACTTGCCGTACTTGCTAGCTTTGACCTGCCTTTATTTAGCACACGCACCATTGGCACTCATTGCACTGAGTTAGCACAGGTACCATTAGCACTCTCTGCAAAGGGTTAGCACAGGCACCATTGGCAGTCTCTTCACTGAGTTAGTACAGGCACCATTTACAGTCTCTGCAAAGAGTTTGCACAGGTACCACTGGCATTCACTGCCCTGAGTTAGCAGAGGCACCATTTGCAGTCTCTGCAAAGAGTTAACACTGGCACTATTGGCAGTCTCTGCACCTAGTTAGCACTGGAACTATTGGCAGTCTCAATACTGAGTTAGCACAGGCATCATTGGCAGTCACTGCACTGAGTTAGCACAGGCACTATTGGCACTCTCTGCACTGAGTTAGCACATGCACTGTTGGCACTCTCTGCACTGAGTTAGCACAGGCACCATTGGCAGTCTCCACTTTGAGTTAACACAGGCACTACTGGCAGTCTCTCAGTTGAGTTAACACATGAAACATTGGCACTCTCTGCATTGAGTTAGCAAAGGCACTACTGGCAGTTTCTACAGAGAGTTAGCAAAGGAGCCGATGGCAGACTCTGCACAGACTTAGCAAAGGAACCAGTGGCAGTCTCTGCACTGAGTTAGCAGAGGCACCACTGGCAGTCTATGCATTGAGTTAGCACAGGCACAATTGGCAGTCTCTGCACTGAGTTAGCAGAGGCACCATTGGCAGTCTCTGCAATGAGTTAACACAGGCACCATTGGCAGTCTCTGCACTGAGTTATCACAGGCATGATTGGCAGTCTGTGCATTGAGTTAGCACAGGCACCATTGGCATTCTCTGCAATTAGTTAGCACAGGTACGATTGGCAGCATCTGCACTGAGTTAGCACAGACACCATTGACAGTCTCTGCACTGAGTTAGAACAGGCACCATTGGCAGTCTCTGTACTGAGTTAGCACAGGCACCATTGGGAGTATATGCACTGAGTTAGCATATGCACCATTAGCAATCCCTGCATGAGTTAGCAGAGGCACCATTGGCAGCCTATGCATTGCATTAGCACTGGCACCATTGGCACTCTCTACAATGACTTAGCACAGGCACCACTGGCAGTCAGAAAAAACGAGTTAGCATAGGCACCATTGTGAGTCTCCACTTTGAGTTAACACAGACACTACTGGCAGTCTCTCAGTTGAGTTAACACAGGAACCATTGGCAGTCTCTGCACTGAGTTAGCAAAGGTACCATTGGCAGTCTCTACAGAGATTTAGCAAAGGAGCCAGTGGCAGACTCTGCACAGAGTTAGCAAAGGAACCAGTGGCAGACTCTGCACTGAGTTAGCACAGGCACTATTTGTACTCTCTACACTGAGTTAGCGCAGGCACCAGTGGCAGTCTCTGCACTGAGTTGGCAGATGCACCACTGGCAATCTATGCAGTGAGTTTTCACAGGCACCACTGGCACTCTCTACATTGAGTTAGCACAGGCACCATTGGCACTCTCTACATTGAGTTAGCAGAAGCACCATATGAAGTATCTGGACTGAGTTAGTACAGGCACAATTATAAGTCTCTGCACTGAGTTTGCACAGGCACCATTTGCAGTTCCTGCACTGAGTTAGCAAAGGCATGATTGGCGGTCTCTGCACTTATGTAGGACAGGCACTATTGGCAGCTTCTGCAATGAATATAGCACAGGCACAAATGTCAGTCTCTACACTGAGTTAGCACAGGCAAGATTGGCAATCTCTGCACTGAGTTTGCAGATGCACCATTGTCAGTCTCTGAAATGAGATAACACAGGCACCACTAGATGTCTCTGCAGTGAGTTAACAAAGGCACCATTGCCAGTCTCTGCAAAGAGATAGCACATGAACCATTGGCACTCTCTGCACTGAGTTAGCACAGGCACCAGTGGTAGTCTCTGCCCTGAGTTAGCTGAGGCACCATTGGCACTCTCTGGACTGAGTTAACAGAGACACCATTGTCAGTCTCTGCAAAGAGTTAGCACAGGCACCATTGACAGTCTATGCAATGAGTTAGAACAGTCACCATTTTAAGTGTCTGCACTGAGTTAGCACAGGTACCATTGAAAGTCTCTCACTCATTTGGCACAGGCACCATTGGCAATCTCTGCACTGAGATTGTAGATGCACCATTGTCATTCTCTGCAATGAGATAGCACAGGCACAATTGGAAGTCTCTGCAATGAGTTAACACAGGCACCACTGTCAGTCTCTTCAAAGAGTTAGCACAGGCACCATTGGCACTCACTGCCCTTAGTTACCACAGGCACCATTTGCAGTCTTTACCAAGAGTTAGCACAGGCACCACTGGCAGTCACTTCACTGAGTTAGCACAGATACCATTGGCAGTATCAGCACTGAGTTAGAACAGGCACCACTAGCATGAGGTGAATTGAGTTAGGTTCATAGGTTCATAGGTTCATAAGTAGGTACTAGACTATCTGCCTGAAGGCATTTATAAGCCTAGCCAGAATGTGTTGGCTTTTGCCACCCCCTTAGATTAGTTCCCTGTGCCTCTGTCCAGCAGAGCCATTAAAGTGATCCCTGGGGTGAACTTTCTGTTTCCCATCCACCCATCAAGGTTTCTCTTGAAGAGGGTTAGTGAGGAGCTCTGCCTAATGTAAATTTGAATCTTGTTCCAGAGCATGGGAAGTCTCTGGGACAGGAATCTATCCCTCCAGCACGTCATATTTATTGTTGTGATGAGGTTTAGATCCCTGGAGCATGTGGCTCGAGGGGATATGGTTTTCTTTAGGTGGAGCATGTGCATCAATTCTGGGTTGGACATGGCCTTGTATGTCAGGAAGAGATCACCTCTGAATAGGCGGTATGCAACCGAGTACAGCTGGAGTTTCTTCAGTCAAGCTGCATAGGGCATCTTCTTGAGGCCAGTGATCCCCTTGGTGAGGTACTTCTGTGGTCTTTCCAGTTGTTGCAGGTATCTTGTAAGGTACATCCCAAATGGGGCATTGTACTCTATGATGGGTCAGATGAGTGTTGTATAGAGGGGCCCAATGACCTCTTTCGATCTGGTTGCAAACCCTTTTGTGATTAGGTGGGCCATATAGAAGGATTTTCTAACCACCTTGGCAATGTGATTATCAAAGTAGAGGTTACTATCTACCTGGGTCCCCAGATCCCATATTACGTCTTCCGTATTAAGGGGGCTACCACTATGTGGTAGTTTGTGGGTACTTTTTTTTCCCAAAGGGGATGACTATGCACTTTTTGGCATTTTGCTTGAGGCCATGGTTTTGACACCAGGTATCTGTCTCAGGGAGACCCTTTTTGAGGATGTCTGTGTCAGCCGGAAACTCAATTATAGCCCCTAGTTTGCAGTCGTCTGCGAACTTGGTCAGCCATAGTCCTCCTGTGCTTGCCTGTACCTCTGAGAAGTATATGCTGAACAGGAGGGTCCAAGGACTGAGCCCTAGGGAATGCAAGTTGTAACCGGTTTAGAGTCAGACCTACCTCCCACAACTCTTACCATGTGGGTTCTGTCCGTGAGCCAGTTGGCAACCCATCTCATGACGTAGGAGTTTATGTTCAGACTGGTGAGCATGTCTATAATACCTGAGTGTGGAATGGTGTCGAAGGCCTTTGCAAGGTCTAGGTAGGCTGTGTGGACCACCTTTCTGTCATCTATATCATTGGTAACTGTCTCAAAGAAGTCCACCAGGTTTAGGAGTCATGATCTGCCCTTAACAAAGCTGAACTGGGTAGAGTCCAGTGTTTGGATGTTTTGAATGTCTCTGTTAATGAGATCCATGATGATGCACGCCATAGCTTTGTAGACCAAACTAGTCAGGCTTATAGGGCAATAGTTCCCAGGGTCCGTTGTGGCTCCACCTTTGTCGAGTGGAATAACCGTTGCTGTGCATCACTCTGTGGGCACATAGCCTGTGGAGAGGCTGAGTTTAAACAGTGTGTTTAGATGAGGGGTTAGTTCATCTTTGAGCTCATGTAGGACAGCCTGGTACACCGTCCGGTCCCATTGATGCTGTGGTTTTGGCATTGGAGGGGGCTGTTTTAACCTGAGTGTCTGTGATTTCAGGGGCAGTACATTCTGCTGCTATAGTTATGGGCCCTTTTGAGGGTGAGGGGGGGTGAAGTTTGCACTGAACCTGTCTGAAAAGATGTTTGCTTTATCAGTTGGTTCAGTGTATTTTGTGCCATTCTGCACTAACTCAGAGGAGATCTGAGAATTGCCACTTAGATTCTTGACATAGCTAAAGAATGCCTTGTAGTTATCTTTGGAGTCCATGGCAATTTTTCTTTTGAAGCTAGCCTTGGATGATTTTATGAGGGAACATAGTTTCTTGCTGATACTGATCAGGGATGTCTTCCCTTCTTGGGATTTTACTCTTTTCTGTACAAGTTTCCTTCTTCTATTGTATAGTTTGTTTATGCGGGGGTCCACCAGACTGGTTTCCTTTTCTTGGAGGAGTGAGTCTTAGTTTTGTTGGGGATAGCACAATCCATGCATTCTTGTAGGTGCCCATAGACTGCATTAGTAAAGGATTTTGCAGCTTGGACAGCGTTATCCTTTAGCATGGGGGGCTTTGAAACTTCCCACTTCGGTATTAAGTAACGTGAAGTTGCTTTTGAGAAGTTTTTCACAGTGGTTTCTTTTTTTCTGGGGGTGGTGGCAGAATGTAGATATCCAGAGTGATTAGTTTATGGCCAGATCTATCCAGCGAGGGGTTGACCTCCGGTGTGGAACACCAGTCGCCCATGTTGGTGATGACCAGGTCCAATATGTTGTCACATCTGGTGGGGGTGTTGACCAGTTGATCCAGGGCGTTTGAGTTTATAAATTCTAGGAAATGTTGGGCAAGGGAATTTGTACTTGAGTAGTTCTCCCAGGTAATGTTTGGGTAATTGAAATCACCCAATATCAGGGTGTTTGGCAGGACCTTTATGTTTCCCAGTGTTTCCAGACATGCAGAGTGGAGGTCCTGGGACATGGTGGGTGATCTGTAGCAAGCTATAATTTGAATAGCAGTTTTGCCAATTGTTAGTTGCACGTGGATGATCTCTGAAGCATCGTGCTGTGTCACTTATCTGGAGGTGTTGGTATCCTTGATGAATATGGATACTCCCCTGCCTTTTGTATTTAAGTCCGGGTTTTGTGGCCAAAATGTATGGTATGAGTTGTGGCCTTGTAGTACAGGGGTGCTCTCTGGAGCCTTAAACCAGGTTTCTGTTACTGCACATATATCGATTTTCTCCATACGGAGGAGTGCCTCTAGTGCGTGCATTTTGAGGTTTAGACTTCTGGCATTGAGTAGCATTACCCTCAGTTTTTTGTTACTTGTGCTATTTACGGTGGTGGGTTTGTCTTTTGAGCTTTGCCTAAAAAAGGCACTGTGGGGGTGGCAAGAGCCTTGGCCAGTATTCGAAAGCCTAAGGGTGACAGGTGCAAGCTGTTTCTAGCAAAGCAGTGTGGCTTGTCGAGCATGTCATCTCAGACTGACAGACCCTGGATCCCCTTTGAATTAATTTTTTCTCTATACCGTGGTATCACTCTTGGTGAGGGCAGGATGCTACTCAGGGCCAGGGTCATACTGGCCTGGGCTGCAGGATCAGAGAGCGCCTCCATGTCTTTTTTCATGTAGTCCAGGGAGGTATGGCTCAAGGCATTTTTCAATAACATGGACAATGACAGAGTCATATATGTACTTGTTCTGGAGTGACCTGAGTGCTTGTGTTATGTTGCGGATCCTGGCACCGGACAGGCAGCTAACAATAACCTTCTCCTTGCTCAGCATAGTGAGTGGGATGTCAGTGTGCCTGACTATAGAGTCACCAATTACTAGTGCGTTGGGAATGTTATTTTGCCTTAAGGGCTGTGATTGTGTGGCACACTGATTTTGTGAAGTATGTGTTTCATGGTTTGTGTTGGGGGGTGGAGGTTGCTTGGATGTCTGCTTTGGAGGTAGCATCGGTAAGCTCTGCTTTGAGTTAACGCAGGCAATTCTGGCAGGGTCTCAACTGAGTTAACACAGGCACCATTGTTAGTCTGCACAGAGTTAGCACAGGCAGCATTGGCACTCACTGCACTGAGATAGCACAGGCACCAGTGGCAGTCTCTGCACTGAGTTAGCACAGGCACCATTGGCACTCTTTGCACTGAGTTAGCACAGGAACCAGTAGCAGTCTCTGCACTGAGTTACCACAGGCACCATTGGCACTCTCTGCACTGAGTTTGCACACGCAGCAGTGGCAGTCTATGCCCTGAGTTAGCATAGGCTACATTGGCAGTATCTGCACTTTGTTAGCACAGGCACTATTGGCAGTCTCTGCACTGAGTTAGCGCAGGCACCATTGGCGATCTCTGAATTGAGTTAGCACAGGTACCATTGGAAGTCTCTCACTGAGTTAGCAGATAATCCATTAGTAGTTTGTGCACTGAGTTAGCACAGGGAAGACTGGCAATCTCTGCACTGAGTTTGCAGATGCACCATTGTTGGTCTCTGCAATGAGATCCCACAGGCAACATTGGAAGTCAACACTGGAACCAATAGCAGTCTCAACAGTGAGTTAGCACAGGCATCATTTGCAGTCACTACAATGAGTTAACACAGGCACCATTGGCACTCTCTGCACTGAATTAGCACAGGCACCATTGTCACTCTCTGCACTGAGTTAGCCCAGGCACCAGTGGCAATCTCTTGCCTGAGTTATCACAGGCACCATTGGCACTCCCCACACTGAGTTACCACAGGCACCATTGGCCTCTCTATCCTGAGTTAGCACAGGAACCATTGGCAGTCTCTGCACAAAGTTAGCACAGGCACCATTGGCACTCACTGCACTTTGTTAGCACAAGCACCTTTGGCAGTCTCTGCAATGAGTTAGCACAGGAACCATTGGGAAGCTCTGATTTGAGTTAACACAGGCACCACTGGCAGTCTCTTGATTGAGTTAACACAGGCACCATTGGCAGTCTCTCAGAGAGTTACTAAAGGAACCAGTGGCAGTCTCTGCACTGAGTTAGCAGAGGCACCATTAGGATGCTTTGATTTGAGTTAACACAGGCAGCTTTGGCAATCTCTCAGTTAAGTTTAAACAGGCACCATTGGCAGTCTCTACAGAGAGTTATTAAATTAACCAGTGTCAGTTAGCACAGGCTCCAATGGTGGTCTCTGCCCTGAGTTACCACAGGCACCATTTGCACTCTCTGCACTTTCTTAGCACAAGCACCTTTGGCAGTATCTGCACTGAGTTAGCACAGGCACCAGTAGTAGTGTCTGCCCTGAGTTAGAACAGGCAGCAGTGGAAATCTCTGCACTGAGTTAGCCGAACCACCATTGGCAGTCTCTACATTGAGTTAGCAGAGGCAGCATTGGCACTCTGTACACTGAGTTATCACAAGCACCATTTGCAGTCACTACAGTGAGTTAGCACATGTACTATTGGCAGCCTCTGCACTGAGTTTAGCACAGGCACCATTGCCAGTCTCTGCACTGAGTTAGCACAGGGAAGATTGGCAATCTGCATTGAATTTGCAGATGCACCATTGTCAGTCTTGGCAATGATATACCACAGGTACCATTGGAAGTCACTGCACTGAGTTAGCAAAGGCACCATTGGCACTCTCTGCACTGTTAGCAAAGGCACCAGTGGCAGTATCTGCCCAGAGTTAGCAAAGGTACTATTGGCACTCTGCACTGATTTAGCACAGGTACCATTGGCAGTCTCTGCAATGAGTTAGCCCGGGCACCATTGGCAATCTATGCAATGAGTTAACACAGGCACCATTGGCAGTCTCTGCACTGAATTAGCACAGGCACCATTGGCACTCTCTACACTGAGTTAACACAGACACCACTGGCAGTCAGAAAAATTGAGTTAGTACAGGCACCATTAGGGGTCTCCACTTTGAGTTAACACAAGCACTACTGGCAGTCTCTCAATTGAGTTAACACTGGCACCATTGACAGTCTCTGTGAGAGTTAGCACAGGCACCAGTGGCAGGCTCTGCACTGAGTTAGCATGGCACCATTGGCAGTCAGGGCACTTAGCACAGGCACCACTGGCAATCTCTGCATTGAGTTAGCAGAGGCACCATTGGCAATCTTTGCATTGAGTTAGAGGCACCATTGTCTATCTCTACACTGAGTTAGCTCAGGCACTATTGGGAGTCTCCACTTTTAGATAACACAGTCACTACTGGCAGTCTCTCAATTAAGTTAACACTGGAACCATTGGCAGTCTCTGTGAGAGTTAGCACAGGCACCAGTGGCAGTCTCTGCCCTGAGTTAGCACAGGCACCATTGGCACTCTCTGCACTGAATTAGCACAGGCACCACTGGCACTATCTGCACTGAGTTAGCACAGGCACCAGTGGCATTCTCTTCCCTGAGTTATCACAGGCACCATTGGCACTCTCCACACTGAGATACCACATGCACCATTGGCCTCTCTGCCCTGAGTTAGCACAGGAACCATTGGCAGCCTCTGCACAGAGTTAGCAGAGGCACCATTGGCCCTCACTGCACTTTGTTAGCACAAACAACTTTGGTAGTCTCTGCACTGAGTTAGCACAGGCTGCACTGGCAGTCTCTTGAATGAGTTAACGCAGGCACCATTGGCAGTCTCTCAGAGAGTTAGTAAAGGAACCAGAGGCAGTCCCTGCACTGAGTTAGCAGAGGCACAATTGGGATGCTTTGATTGAGTTAACACAGGCAGCATTGGCAATCTCTCAATTGAGTTTACACAGGCACCATTGGCAGTCTCTGCAGAGAGTTAGTAACCAGTGGCAGTCTCTGCCCTGAGTTAGCACAGGCTCCAGTGGCTGTCTCTGCCCTGAGTTAGCACAGGCACGATTTGCACTCTCTGCACTTTCTTAGCACAAGCACCTTTGGCAGTCTCTGCACTGAGTTAGCACAGGCACCAGTAGTAGTGTCTGCCCTGAGTTAGTACAGGCAGCATTAGCAATCTCTGCATTGAGTTAGCCGAACCACCATTGGCAGTCTATGCATTGAGTTAGCAGAGACAGCATTGGCACTCTGTACACTGAGTTATCACAAGCACCATTTGCAGTCACTGCACTGAGTTAGCACAGGCACTATTGGCACTCTGCACTGATTTAGCACAGGCATCATTGGCAGTCTCTGCAATGAGTTAGCCCGGGCAACATTGGCTATCTATGCAATGAGTTAACACAGGCACCATTGGCAGTCTCTGCACAGTTAGCACAGGCAGCAGTGGCAGTCACTGCACTGAGTTAGCACAGGCACCATTGGCACTCTCTGCACTAAGTAAGCACAGCCACCAGTGGCAGTCTCTGCCCTAAGTTTGCACAGGTACTATTGGCAATCTTTGCACTGAGTTAGCACAGGCACCACTGGCAGTCTCTGCATTGCGTTAGCACGGGCATCATTGGTCAATCTATGCAATGAGTTAACACAGGCACCATTGGCAGTCTCTGCACAGAGTTAGCACAGGCACCAGTGGCAGTCTCTGCACTGACTTAGCAGAGGCACCATTGGCACTCTCTGCACTAAGTTAGCACAGCCATCAGGGGCAGTCTCTGCACTGAGTTAGCACAGGCACCACTGGCAGTCTCTGCACTGAGTTAGCACGGGCATCACTGGTCAATCTATGCAATGAGATAACACAGGCACCATTGGCAGTCTCTGCACAGAGTTAGCACAGGCACCAGCGGCAGTCTCTGCACTGAGTTAGCTGAGGCACCATTGGCACTCTCTGCACTAAGTTAGCACAGTCATCAGGGACAGTCTCTGCACTGAGTTAGCACAGGCACCATTGGCATTGTCTACACTGAGTTAACACAGACACCACTGGCAGTCAGAAAAACTGAGTTAGCACAGGCTCCATTAGGGGTCTCCACTTTGAGTTAACACAGGCACTACTGGCAGTCTCTCAATTGAGTTAACACTGGCACCTTTGGCAGTCTCTGTGAGAGTTAGTACAGGCACCAGTGGCAGTCTCTGCCCTGAGTTAACACAGACACCACTGGCACTCTCTGCACTGAGTTAGCACAGGCACATTTAGCACTCCCTGCATGGAGTTAGCACAGGAATGAGGGGCAATCTCTGCCCTGAGTTAACACAGGCACCAGTGGCACTCTCCCTACTGAGTTAGCACAGGCACCAATGGCCTCTCTGCCATGAGTTAGCACAGAAACCATTGGCAGTGTCTGCACTAAGATAGCACAGGCACCACTGGCAGTCCCTGCATTGAGTTAGCACAGGCACCATTGGCATGCTCTGCATTGAATTAGCATGGCACTATTGGCAGTCACTGCACTTAACAGAGGCACCATTGGCAATGTCTTCATTGAGTTAGCAGAAGCACCATTGGCAGTCTCTGCAATGATTTAGCACAGGCATCATTGGTAGTCTATGAAGTAAGTAATAGAGGCACCATTGGCAGTCTCTGCACTGAGTTAGCACAGGCACCGTTGGCATTCTCTGCACCGAGTAATCACAGACACCACTGGAAGTCTCTGCACTGAGTTAGCACAAGCACTATCGACAGTCTCTGCCCTGAATTAGCAAAGACACCATTGGCAGTCTCTAAAGTGAGTTAGAACAGCCACCATTGGTAATCTCTGCACTGATTACCACAGGCACCATTGGCAGTCTCTGCATTCAGTAAGCACAGGCACCATTTGCAGCCTTTGCACTGAGTTAGCAAGGTGACATTGGCAGTCTCTGTGCCAAGTAAGCACAGGCACCATTGGCAGTCTCTGCACTGAGTGTAGCACAGGCACCATTGGCAGTCTCTGCACTGAGTTAGCACAGGCACCATTGACATTCTCTGTACTGAGTAAGCACAGACACCACTGGAAGTCTCTACACTGAGATTGCACAAGCACTATCGACAGTCTTTGCCCTGAGTTAGCACAGACACCATTAGCAGTTTCTGCACTTAGTTAGAACAGCCACCATTTGCATTCTCAGCACTGAGTTAGCACAGGTGCCATTGGCAGTCTTTGCACCAAGTTAGCACAGGCACCATTGGCAGTCTCTTCACTGAGTTTGCACAGGCACCTCTCTGCACTGAGGTAGCACAGGCACCATTGGTGCTCGATGCACTGAGTTAGCAAAAGCACCAGTGGCAGTCTCGGCTCTGAGTTAGCACAAGCACCATTGGTAGTCTCTGCACTGAGTTAGCAGAGGCACCTTTGGGATCCTATGCAGTCAGTTAGCACAGACACCAGTGGTAGTCTCTGCCCTGAGTTAGCACAGGCACCATTGGCACTCTCTGCAATGAGTTAGCACAGGCACCATTGGCAGTCTCTGCCCTAACTTAGCACAGGCATCATTGGCACTCTCTGCACTGAGTTAGCAGAGAAACCATTGGCAGTCTATGCATTGAGTTAGCAGCACCATTGGAACTCTCTACATTGAGTTAGCACAGGCACCATTGGCACTCTCTAGATTGAGTTAGCAGAAGCTCCTATGGCAGTCTCAGGACAGAGTTAGTACAGGTAACATTATCAGTCTCTGCATTGAGTTAGCACAGGCACCATTTGCAGTCCCTGCATTGAGTTAGCACAGGCCTGATTGGTGGCACTTAAGTAGCACAGGCACTATTGGCAGCCACTTCACTGAATATAGCACAGGCACTATTGGCAATCTCTGCACTGCGTTAGCACAGGTACCACTGGCAGTCTCTGCACTGAATTAGCACAGGTACCATTGGAAGTCTCTCACGGAGTTAGCACATGCACCATTGGGAGTCTCTGCACTGACTTAGCACAGGCAAGAATGGCATTCTCTGCACTGATTTTGCAGATGCACCATTGTCAGTCTCTGCAAAGAAATAGCACAGGCACCATTGGCACACACTGCACTGAGTCAGCACAGGCACCATTTGCAGTCTCTGCAAAGAGTTAGCACAGGCACCATTGGCAGTCTCTGCACTGAGTTAGAACAGGCACCATTGGCAGTCACTGCACTGAGTTAGCACAGGTACCCTTGACAGTCTCTGTACTGAGTTAGCAAATATACCATTAGAAGTCTCTCATTGAGTTAGCACAGGCACCATTAGCAGTCTCTGCAAACAATTAGCACAGGCAATGATGGCACTCACTGCACTGAGTTAGTACATGCACCATTTGCAGTCTCTGCAAAGAGTTAGCATAGGCACCATTGCAGTCTCTGGACTGAGTTAGAACAGCCACCATTTGCGGTCTCAGCACTGAGTTAGCACAGGTGCCATTGGCAGTCTCTGCACCAAGTTAGCACAGGCACCATTGGCAATCTGTTCACTGAGTTTGCACAGGCACCTCTCTGCACTGAGTTAGCACAAGCACCATTGGCACTGGATGCACTGAGTTAGCATAAGTACCAATGGCAGTCTTGGCCCTGAGTTAGCACAAGCACCATTGGTAGTCTTTGCATTGAGTTAGCAGAGGCACCATTGGGTTCCTATGCAGTGAGTTAGCACAGACACCAGTGGTAGTCTCTGCGCAGAGTTAGCACAGGCACCATTGGCACTCTCTGTAATGAGTTAGCACAGACACCATTAGCAGTCTCTGCACTTAGTTAGAACAGCCACCATTTGCAGTCTCAGCACTGAGTTAGCACAGGTGCCATTGGCAGTCTCTGCACCAAGTTAGCACAGGCACCATTGGCAGTCTCTTCTCTGAGTTTGCACACGCACCTCTCTGCTCTGAGGTAGCACAGGCACCATTGGCACTCAATGCACTGAGTTAGCATAAGTACCAGTGGCAGTCTCGGCCTTGAGTTTGCACAAGCACCATTGGTAGTCTCTGCATTGAGTTAGCAGAGGCACCATTGGGATCCTATGCAGTCAGTTAGCACAGACACCAGTGGCAGTCTCTGCACTGAGTTAGCAGAGGCACAATTGGCACTCTCTGCACTAAGTTAGCACAGCCATCAGGGGCAGTCTCTTCACTGAGTTAGCACAGGCACCACTGGCAGTCTCTGCACTGAGTTAGCACGGGCATCACTAGTCAATCTATGCAATGAGTTAACACAGGCACCATTGGCAGTCTCTGCACAGAGTTAGCACAGGCACCAGTAGCAATCTCTGCACTGAGTTAGCAGAGGCACTATTGGCACTCTCTGCACTAAGTTAGCACAGCCATCAGGGGCAGTCTCTGCACTGAGTTAGCACAGGCACCATTGGCATTGTCTACACTGAGTTAACACAGACACCACTAGCAGTCAGAAAAACTGAGTTAGCACAGGCACCATTAGGGGGTCTCCACTTTGAGTTAACACAGGCACTACTGGCAGTCCCTCAATTGAGTTAACACTGGCACCTTTGGCAGTCTCTGTGAGAGTTAGCACAGGCACCAGTGGCAGTCTCTGCCCTGAGTTAACACAGACACCATCGACACTCTCTGCACTGAGATAGCACAGGCACATTTGGCACTCTCTGCACGGAGTTAGCACAGGAATGAGTGGCAATCTCTGCCCTGAGTTAACACAGGCACCAGTGGCACTCTCCCTACTGAGTTAGCACAGACACCAATGGCCTCTCTGACATGAGTTAGTACAGAAACCATTGGCAGTGTCTGCACTAAGATAGCACAGGCACCACTGGCAGTCCATGCATTGAGTTAGCACAGGCACCATTGGCACGCTCTGCATTGAGTTAGCATGGCACTATTGGCAGTCACTGCACTTAGCAGAGGCACCATTGGCAATCTCTGCATTGAGTTAGCAGAGACACCATTGGCAGTCCCTGCAATGAGTTAGCACAGGCATCATTGGTAGTCTATGAACTAAGTAACAGAGACACCATTGGCAGTCTCTACACTGAGTTAGAACAGGCACCATTGGCATTCTCTGCATCGAGTAATCACAGACACCACTGGAAGTCTCTGCACTGAGTTAGCACAAGCACTATCGACAGTCTCTGCCCTGAATTAGCAAAGACACCACTGGCAGTCTCTAAACTGAGTTAGAACAGCCACCATTGGTAATCTCTGCACTGATTACCACAGACACAATTGACAGTCTCTGCATTCAGTAAGCACAGGCACCAATTGCAGTCTTTGCACTGAGTGTAGCACAGGCACCATTGGCAGTCTCTGCACTGAGTTAGCACAGGCACCATTAACATTCTCTGCACTGAGTAAGCACAGACACCGCTGGAAGTCTCTACACTGAGTTTGCACAAGCTCTATCGACAGTCTTTGCCCTGAGTTAGCACAGACACCATTAGCAGTCTCTGCACTTAGTTAGAACAGCCAACATTTGCAGTCTCAGCACTGAGTTAGCAGAGGTGCCATTGGCAGTCTTTGCACCAAGTTAGCACAGGCACCATTGGCAGTCTCTTCACTGAGTTTGCACAGGCACCTCTCTGCACTGAGGTAGCACAGGCACCATTGGCACTCGATACACTGAGTTAGCAAAAGTACCAGTGGCAGTCTCGGCCCTGAGTTAGCACAAGCATCATTGGTAGTCTCTGCACTGAGTTAGCAGAGGCACCATTGGGATCCTATGCAGTCAGTTAGCACAGACACCAGTGGTAGTCTCTGCCCTGAGTTAGCACAGGCACCATTGGCACTCTCTGCAATGAGTTAGCACAGGCACCATTGGTAGTCTCTGCCCTGAGTTAGCACAGGCATCATTGGCACACTCTGCACTGAGTTAGCAGAGAAACCATTGGCAGTCTATGCATTGTGTTAGCAGTCACCATTGGAACTCTCTACACTGAGTTAGCACAGGCACCATTGGCACTCTCTAGACTGAGTTAGCAGAAGCACCATTGGCAGTCTCTGGACTGAGTTTGCACAGGCACCATTATCAGTCTCTGCAATGAGATAGCACAGGCACGATTGGAAGTCTCTGCACTGAGGTAACACAGGCACCATTGTCAGTCTCTGCAAAGAATTTGCAATGTTGGCACTCACTGCACTGAGTTAGCACATGCACCATTTGCAGTCTCTGCAAAAAGTTACCACTGGCACCGTTGGCAGTCTCTGCACAGAGTTAGCACAAGCACCATTTACAGTCTCTGCACGGAGTTAGCACAGGCACCATTGGCAGTCACTGCACTGAGTTAGCACAGGTACCCCTGACAGTCTCTGCATTGAGTTAGCAAATATACCATTAGATGTCTCTCACTGAGTTAGCACAGGCATTATTGACAGTCACTGAACTGAGATAGCACAGGCACCATTGGCACTCTCTGCACTGAGTTAGTACAGGGACTACTGGCACTCTCTGCACTGAGATAGCATAGGCACCACTGACAGTCTCTGCACTGAGTTAGCACATGCACCATTAGCAATATCTGCATTGAGTTAGCAGAGGTACCTATGGCAGTCTATGCATAGAATTAGCACAGGCACCATTGGTACTCTCTACAGTGAGTTAGCACAGGCATCACTGTCAGCCAGAAAAACTGAGTTAGCACAGGCACCATTGGGAGTCTCCATTTTGAGTTAACACAGACACTACTGGCAGTATAGTTGAGTTAACACTGGCACCATTGGCATTCTCTCTGAGAGATAACACAGGCACCAGTGGCAGTTTCTGCCCTGAGTTAGCACAGGCACCAATGGCAATCTCTGCACTTGATTTAGCACAGGCACCATTTGCATTCTCTGCAAAGAGTTAGCACAGTCACCATTGGAAGTCTCTGCACTGAGTAAACACAGGCACCATTGTCAGTCTCTGCAAATTATTAGCACAGGCAATGTTGGCACTCACTGCACTGTGTTAGCACATGCACCATTTGCAGTCTCTGCAAAGAGTTAGCACAGGCACCATTTGCAGTCTCTGCAAAAAGTTAGCACAGGCACCACTGGCAGTCACAGCTCTGAACTAGCACAGGCACCCTTGGCACTCTCTGCACTGAGTTAAAACAAGCACCATTTGCAGTGTCTGCAAAGAGTTAGCACAGGCACTATAGGCAGTCACTGCCATGAGTTAGCACACACATCATTTGCAGTCACTGCCCTGAGTTAGCACAAGCACCATTTGCAGTCTCTGCACTGAGTTTGCAGATGCAGCATTGTCAGTATCTGCACTGAGATAGCACAGGCACCTTTGGAAGTCTCTGCACTGAGTTAACACAGGCACTATTGTCAGTCTCTGCAAAGAGTTAGCACAGGCACCATTGGCACTCACTGCACTGAGTTAGCACAGCCACCATTTTCAGCCTCTGCAAAGAGTTAGCACAGGCACCATTGGCAGTCACTGTACTGAGTTAGCACAGATACCATTGGCAGTATCTGCATTGAGTTAGCATAGGCACCACTGGCATGAGGTGACCTGTGTTAGCACAAGTACCATTGGGAAACTCTGCTTTGAGTTAACACAGATGCCACTTTCATGGTTTCAAATGAGTTAACACAGGCACCAATGTCAGTCTCTGCACAGAGTTAGCACAGGCACCATTGGGAGTCTCCATTTTTAGATAATACAGCCACTACTAGCAGTCTCTCAATTGAGTTAACACTGGAACCATTGGCAGTCTCTCTGAGAGTTAGCACAGGCACCAGTGGCAGTCTCTGCCCTGAGTTGGCACAGACACCATTGGTACTCTGTGCACTGAATTAGCACAGACACCATTGGCACTCTCTGTTTGAGTTAACACAGATACCACTGGCAGTATCTCAACTGAGATAATACAGGCACCATTGGCGCTCTCTGCACAGAGTTAGCATAGGAATTAGTGACATTCTCTGCACTGAGTTAGTACAGGCACCATTATCAGTGTCTGCATTGAGTTAACACAGGCACCATTTGCAGTCCTCGCACTGAGTTAGCACAGGCATGATTGGCGGTCTCTGCACTTAGTTAGCACAGGTACCATTGGCAGTCTCTGCACTGAGTTAGCACAGTTACCTTTGGAAGCCTCTTACGGAGTTAGCACAGGTACCATTGGAAGTCTCTGCACTGAGTTAACACATTGCCCATTGTCTGTCTCTGCAAAGAGATGGCATAGGCACCATTGGCACTCACTGCACTGCATTAGCACAGGCACCATTTCCAGTCTCTGCAAAGAGTTAGCACAGGCACCATTGGCAGTCTCTGCACTGATTTAGAACAGGCACCATTTCCAGTCTTTGCAAAGAGTTAGCACAGGCACCATTGGCAGTCTCTGCACTGAGTTAGGACAGGCAAAACTGGCAATCTCTGCATGGAGTTTGCAGCTGCACCATTGTGAGAGTCTGCAATGAGATAGCACAGGCACCATTGGCAGTCACTGAACTGAGTTAGCACAGCCACCCTTGGCAGTCTCTGCACTGAGTTAGCACAGGTACCATTGGAAGTCTCTCACAGAGTTAGCACAGGCACCATAGGCAGTCTCTGCACTGAGTTAGCATAGGCAAAATTGGCAATCTCTGCACAGAGTTTGCAGATGCACCATTGTCAGAATCTGCAATGAGATAGCACAGGCATCATTGGAAGTCTCTAAACTGAGTTAACACAGGCACCATTGTCAGTCTCTGCAAAGAGTTAGCACAGCCACCGTTGGCACTCACTGCACTGAGTTAGCACAGCCACCATTTGCAGCCTCTGCAAAGAGTTAGCACAGGCACTACTGGCAGTCACTGTACTGAGTTAGCACAGATACCATTGGCAGTATTTGCATTGAGTTAGCATAGGCACCACTGGCATGAGGTGACCTGTGTTAGCACAGGTACCATTGGGAAGCTCTGCTTTGAGTTAACACAGACGCCACTTTCAGGGTCTCAAATGAGTTAACACAGGCACCAATGTCAGTCTCTGCACAGAGTTAGCACAGTCACCATTGGGAGTCTCCATTTTTAGATAACACAGCCACTACTGGCAGTCTCTCAATTGAGTTAACACTGGAACCATTGGCAGTCTCTCTGAGAGTTAGCACAGGCACCAGTGGCAGTCTCTGCCCTGAGTTGGCACAGGCACCATTGGCAGTCTCTGCACTGAATTAGCACAGGCACCATTGGCACTCTCTGTTTGAGTTAACACAGACACCACTGGCAGTCTCTCAACTGAGTTAACACAGGCACCATTGGCACTCTCTGCACAGAGTTAGCATAGGAATTAGTGACATTCTCTGCACTGAGTTAGTACAGGCACCATTATCAGTGTCTGCATTGAGTTAACACAGGCACCATTTGCAGTCCTCACACTGAGTTAGCACAGGCATGATTGGCGGTCTCTGCACTTAGTTAGCAAAGGTACCATTGGCAGTCTCTGCACTGAGTTAGCACAGTTACCTTTGGAAGCCTCTTACGGAGTTTGCACAGGTACCATTGGAAGTCTCTGCACTGAGTTATCACATTGCCCCTTGTCTGTCTCTGCAAAGAGATGGCATAGGCACCATTGGCACTCACTGCACTGCATTAGCACAGGCACCATTTCAAATCTCTGCAAAGAGTTAGCACAGGCACCATTGGCAGTCTCTACACTGATTTAGAACAGGCACCATTTCCGGTCTCTGCAAAGAGTTAGCACAGGCACCATTGGCAGTCTCTGCACTGAGTTAGGACAGGAAAAATTGGCAATCTCTGCATGGAGTTTGCAGATGCACAATTGTCAGAGTCTGCAATGAGATAGCACAGGCACCATTGGCAGTCACTGAATTGAGTTAGCACAGCCACCCTTGGCAGTCTCTGCACTGAGTTATAACAGGTACCATTGGAAGTCTCTCACAGAGTTAGCACAGGCACCATTGGCAGTCTCTGCACTGAGTTAGCACAGGCAAAATTGGCAATCTCTGCACAGAGTTTGCAGATGCACCATTGTCAGAGTCTGCAATGAGATAGCACAGGCATCATTGGAAGTCTCTGCACTGAGTTAACACAGGCACCATTGTCAGTCTCTGCAAAGAGTTAGCACAGGCACTGTTGACACTCACTGCACTGAGTTAGCACATGCACCATTTGCAGTCTCTGCAAAGAGTTAACACAGCCACCATTGGCAGTCTCTGCACTGAGTTAGCACAGACACAATTTGCTTTCTCTGCAAAGAGTTAGCAATGGCACCATTGGCAGTCTCTGCATTGAGTTAGCACCTGAGCCATTGGCAGTCTCAACACTGAGTTAGCACAGGCACCATTGGCAGTCTCTGCACTGAGTTGTACGATACACAAATTTTGGGTTTTCTCCCATAATCTCTTGTAAATCTTTATTCATTTTAGAGTCCAGTTTTTCCTCATGATACATCTCACTTGGTTACATGATCCACCATACCTGAGTACCATAGAGTTCTCTTACCTGCCTTCCACTAAGATTTTACCTTTCTGTTCAATTCTATGACCCAATAATGGTTTGTACCTAACCCCCCAATTGTCCATAACCATTTGGTACAAATCATCCAACAATTTCTTGGGGTACCCCCTTTCACTAAACAACATTTTAATTACATACAACTCTTGTTTACAGCCTTCTTTGGAAGAACACATACATGCTGCCCTTATTAATTGCCCTTTGACTATATTTTTCTTTATAAAATAAGGTTGGCTACTATTGTAGTCCAAATAATCATTAGAAAATGTTGATGTCTATATATTAAATCCACGAAAGAACCAGCAAGCAGGCAGGGAAAACCACCAGAGAGAAGCCAACTGACAATAAGGCAAACTAACCCAAAATACCAGGCAAACAGAAAACCGTGCTCCTCTATTTTCAGAATCCTTTATTAACGTAGCACAACTGAAATCACGTTTTCGTTGATAATACAACTTCATCAGATACATGCCAATTCTCTCCACACATATTTAAAACGTATCTTGCTTAATTGAAAAATTGAAAAATTGAATGAGCAGCTTTCTTAAAGCAAAAATTTTTTCCAACCTATGAGGCTCACATACACATTATAAACTCACATTTAAAAACACCTGTTTAGGACCATATTTCACTGAATGCGTTTAAAAATTAATTCTTGAAAAAGTTTCATACATATATATGTATGTAATATTTGAAGTCATACAATAAAAACATATTTAAACTGAAAATCATTGCATGTAAAACATGTATTAATGAGACAAACCCAAGGTCCTGTAAATCAAACATTTCAATGTTTAGTTTTAAAAATACATATAAAAAGTTATTTTTATGTTTTTATACTGATTTAATAATAGCATAGGTTTTGTTAAATACATTAATATAAAATAGTATTACATGTTCATTAAAACTAATGATTACATAAATAAAATATATAGGAACCCCTATATATGTATATTATCTATGAACAAATAATTGAAACCTTACAATTGTTCAGCCTTTAATTTTAAATATGGCATGATTGAAATTGAATCATTCAACCCAGGGGGTTTGTTGGATTCCAACAAAATCTGCCAGCATGTTTCTCTATGAGATAACAATGCTGCCCAGTTTCCAACCCTGTTACAGTGAGTTACTGTTTCCAAGACAAAAAACTTGAATGTTGCTGCTTCACACACAATCGTATGCCTGTATAGTGCATTCATACTGACATTTTTTGAAATGTCGTAAAAATGTTCGTAAATACGCCTCTTTAGCTGCCTCTCCATCTTGCCTACATAAAATGCCTGGCAAGAACGGCAGACAGCCAAGTACACTATACCCTTGGAATTACAGTTATAAAAATTGTATGAACACAGTTTCCTGTTCCTACTTTCCAGGTATACAAATTCCTGATCTATAACATGCTTACATTGCATACAACGCCCACAACGGAACGTCCCTCTCCTAGGGGGGTTAGGGCCACCCAGCCTGGAATTCTGCTCTAAGGCCCTCTTGATGTTAAAACCCCTCCTATAAACAAATTTGCAGGACAAATCTTTTAAATTATTTAAATCCGTGAAATCCCTAAAACTACAAAGTTCCTTTTCAATTATATATCTAATTTGTCCTGCATCCTCACTATGTTGTGTAATAAATAACTGATTGGAACCTGATGCATTGGTAAATCTTTGGGGACTATCATCATATGGATCCACTTTACTCTTCCCCAAAATAGGAGAAAATCTATTTTTCCTAGCAGCCCTGACTTCGTCATGGACAGAATTAATCAAACCAATGGGGTACCCTCTATCAACAAAAAATGACCTCAACTTGTCCCCCTCAATTTGAAAACAAGAGTCATCTGATGTCATGTGGGAAACCCTGACAAATTGTCCTTTTATTATAGATCTTTTTTGAAATTTTGGATGTGAGCTTAGATAATGTAGGTATCCATTAGAAAACGAAGGTTTTCTGTAAATACAGGAGCTAAACCCATCACCTTGTTTGCTAAGAGAAACATCCAAATAGTTGACTTGATCAATAGATACTTGATGAGTAAATCGCAAAAATTCTGTTGTGGAATGTAGGTAAGTTATAAACTCATCTATAAGACATTCACGTCCAGTCCAAAAAATACATATGTCATCCAGGAACCTGGTATAGTGAATCCAATACTTTGAAAATTCACTATGCATTACAAATATTTGTTCCCAGATTGACAAAATAATATCTGCATAAGTGGGAGCACAATTGGCTCCCATGGAGACCCCTGATGTTTGCTGAAAATATTCCCCACAAAAATAGATGTAATTATACCTCAGGACCAATTCCAACAGTTGTAAAACAAAATGAACATCATTGTTTGTGACACCGTCACATGCCCAAAGTGCTTCCTCCATCCATTCCAACCCAGTGGAATGAGGTATCACTGAAAATAGATCCACCACATATATGGTGACAAAAAGCAGGTTAGACCTATATAAATCATTAGTGATACCTCGCAAAAATTCCCACGAATCCTTGAGGAGATAGTGATGTTTACCCCACAGCTGTTTTAATTTCCAATCCAAATATTTTGAAAGGTTGTGGGTTTTAGACCCTTGGGCCGCCACAATAGGTCGTAGAGGGGGATCGTCCACATTCTTGTGGATCTTAGGTACCCCAAATATAGTAGGGACCTTAGGATGAGAATTATCCAGAAAGGAAAAAAGATCCATTTCAATAATGTCCTGGTCCAAGAGGTCCTTAAGTACCAAGTCGATTTTTTTATAAGAAATATGTACCTCATTTTGGGAAACAGTTGTATACTTAGTACTATCCGACAACAAACTATACATTTTTGCCTCATATAACACTTGGTCCATGATGACCGTGCCTCCCCCGTCTATATATAGTCGAGGAAAAACGTTTCTCTTCTATCTTTCCAAATTTAAACATCCAAATAATTTATTACTTTATTATTATGTGAGGAAGTGAACCTGAAGTACTCAAAAACCCTATTAAGGTATTCACAAAATCTTTCCCCCTTCTTCCACAAAATGAATATATCATCCAAAAATCTTAAACAGATAGAATATTCATTCCTAAATTCACTGTTGAAAATGTATTGTTTTTCCCAACTATACATGACCAAGTTGGCAAACACAGGTGCGCAACTTGTACCCATAGCAATACCTTGCGTTTGCTGAAAATATTCCCCCTCAAAGAAAAAAAGTGCTTCTTCAATATACTGTCCATTAACAGCATAACAAAATTTATCAACGTATTATTGAGTGTTGTTGTTTCACGAAGGGCTTCATAAAAAAAATCCAACCCTATATCCTGGGGAATAGACGTGAATAAATCACATACATAGATGGTAGAAAAAATACATTCATCCATGTAAATATCATTATTTATAAGTGATAAAAAATCCCGAGTCTTTGAAAATATGAGGGATGGGTATCATTGCATTTCTTTCCAGTCTATCGACAAACACAGCTAAGGAATATGTCATACTGAATCTCAATGAAATTATTAGCCTGTACGGGGGTTCCTCAATATTCTTATGCACTTTGGGAATTCCGAATACAGTTGGTATGACAGGATGTTCATTAACCAAGAAATTAAACACTATCTCATTAATATTACCTTGGAAGAAACTGCCCTCAATCATGAGCTGAATCTTCCTTTGGTCTATATTTATCTCATTTCTTGAGACCACCTGATATTTCTCCTCATCATGCACCATGGCTAGAATGCTACAACTGTAGTCCATCCTATTCACTAATACTATGCCACCCCCTTTATCGGGCTTTATTACCCTTACTTCTCTGTTAGTTCTTAACTCCTTTAATAAATTGATCTCACCCTGGGACAAGTTGTAAATACTTTTCTTATTATCCTTATGTAATCTGTAAATTTCTTGAGTACAAATGTCTTCATAAACTGCTATCGTGGGATGGAGGGGGTGGGTTGTACACACTCCTTTTCTTTAAAATGTTTTTGCTCCTCTCAACATTAGATATGCTTCTATCAGTCTGATTCTTAAACATAACACTGAGATTCAACTTCCAAGTAAAACTTTTTAATTCAGTTAATGTTTTGGAAATATCCTCCTTTTTCCCGGGAACAAATTTCATCCCCCTTTTTAACAGTGAGAAATAATTCAATTAATTACTTCATCAGAATAATTATAAATGTTGAAACCTTCATAGCTGTGAAGTTTACCCCCATGACTACGTTTGATCTCTTTTTCAGTTACTACCTCAGTGTTCAATTTTGGTAGTTCACTCTCCTCCATCTCTGACCCCTGGGGTTCTGTCCTTTCCCACCCCCTTTTTGTCTTAAAAAAGTACTGTTATTATTATTTGGATTGTTGTTCCTGTTTTGGAGTCTCTCCATTCTTCTCAATGTGGAATACTCCTCGTCATAATTGCTCAAATCATCTTCCTCAAATATATCGCTACCTAATCTCTCGTTCATATTTTCTCCGTCACTTCTTCCCCTCTTCTTATTGTTGTATGTAACCTTGTCACTTTGTTCATAATATGACTTAGGTAAAGAGTAGACCATATTTTTCTATAATCAGTCTCATCCATTAATAACTTGCCCTTTTTCCTTTTCATGTTAACCTCAGTTTGTTTTTAAACATATTCAAACATACCCTCATACCGTACACTGTATGCATTGAACTGTGGATCATTTGTAATGCCATTATTAATTTTCTTAATTTCTACTAAAATGTATCAATTTTATCATTATTAATTTTAATAATGAACTCCATGAGTTCAAACCCATGGCGATAAAACATTTCAGTTAACATGTTACATTCTTTCTGGTCCTTAACCAGGACATTAGGGAATTTGAATACCCTTAGTCCCTTAGGTACTCATTTACATTTTAATGATTCCTTTAAAAATGCATTATCACATTGAAGGTTACGTGCCTTCAGTAATAGTCTTGAAGTCATAAAGTCCACTTCCGATATGTAAATTGGATGAATGCGAATTACTATTGTTAAAATTAACATAGTCCACATTTAACCAGTACTGCAAATTCCATACATGGATGTTTGGCTTGTTCATTTGGTTTACTTGCCCACTTGGAACAGAAGTCTGCGTAAAAACTGGTCCACCAGACGAGAAGAATACTGGAAGTAAACGTTCACACGTATTATTCATATTTGGGTTAACGTTGTCAGCACAACCCATTTTAGAACCAGACTGAGATTTAATATATTCCACAGTCTCTTGTAATTGTGTCACCTTTTGAGTAAATAACATCACAAGCTGAGTTAAGTTGCCTTCTCTCCCTGCTGTATCCTCTCCGCTCAGAATTACTTTATTGTTGTCCGTTTGCGTTTCATTCTGTAATACATCCATTTTTGCTTGTTCCCTTATATTTATACAAGCCAACAACAGTCACTGCCAAACAGCCCTGGCCACACACCAATGACTCCAATGAAATATGTAAAAGGCGCCAAAAACAACTACAAAACAATAACACCTTCTTGCCTGGCTTGGCAGTAACCCTTTGCAATAAATGCATCACAATGTAGATCCAATTGTTTATTGTAGACACACAATTCAGTTAAGCGCTTTCATCCAGCCACCTGGACATCATCAGAACTGGTTTATCCAAAACTGTATGCAGTTTAAATACCCTTGTACTCAACGCACAAGCAATCAAAACCTTTCTCCATTTCCCCCATTTAAAAAAATATAGTCACATTTGGATTGCATAAAACCTTCTAAAAGACAGTTACAACATAAAATCATCTTATTCCACAGTTCACATTTAAAATGCCTTTAAAAATAACACTAACAAAAAGAATAAAAATATATTAAACATAAAACTGCCTCTGCACTGAGTTAACACAGGCACCATTGGCAGTGTCTGCAATGGGTTAGCACAGGCACCATTGGCAGTCTCTGCAAAGAGTTAGCGCAGGCATCATTGGCTGTCACTGCACTGAGTTAGTACATGCACCACTGGCATTTGGTGAACTAAGTTGGCACAGGCACCATTGCAAGGCTCTGCACACAGTTAGCACAGGCACTACTGGCAGTCTCTGCTCTGAGATAGCACAAGCACCATTTGAAGTCCCTACACTGAGTTACCACAGGCACCAGTGTCAGTCTATGACATAAGTCAGCAGAGGCACCATTGTCAGTCTCTGCATTGAGTTAGCACAGGCACCATTTGCAGTCCTTGCAATGAGTTATCACAGGCACCATTGGCAGGGTCTGCACTGAGTTAGCACAAGCACCACTGGCAGTCAGAAAAACTGAGTTAGCACAGACACCGTTGGCTCTCTCTGCCCTGAGTTAGCACCAGAACCATTGGCAGTGTCTGCACTAAGTTAGCACAGGCACCACTGGCAGTCTCTGCATTGAGTTAGCATGGAACCATTGGCAGTAACTGCACTGAGTTAGCACAGCAACCATTGTCAATCTCTGCATTGAGTTAGCAGAGGCACCACTGGCAGTCTCTGCATTGATTTAGCACAGGCACAGTTTACAATCTCTGTACTGAGTTAACACAGGCACCATTTGCAGTCTCTGCACTGAGTTAGTACAGGTACCATTCTCAGTTTCTACATTGAGTTAGCACAGACACCATTGGCAGTTTCTGCACTGAGTTAGCACAGGCACCATTGGCAGTCTCTACACTGAATTAGTACAGCCAACATTTAGCAGTTGCTGAACAGAGTTAGCACAATCACCATTGGCAGTCTCTGCAATGAGTTACTATAGGCACCGTTTGCAGTCTCTACATTAATTTAGCACAGGAACAATTTGCAGTCTCTGCACTGAGTTAGCACAGACACCATTGGCAGTCCTGTACTGAGTTAGCACAAGCACCTCTGGAATTTGGCATACTGAGTTATCACAGGCACTATTGGGAGGTTCTGCTTGGAGTTAACACAGGCAGCACTGGCAGTCTCTCAACTGAGTTAGAACAGGCACCATTGGTACTCCGTGCACAGAGTTAGCACAGGGAACATGACATTCTCTGTACTGAGTTAGCACAGGCACCATTTTCAGTCTCTGCATTGAGTTAGCACAGGCACCATTTGCAGTCCCTGCACTGTGTTAGCACAGGCATGATTGGCAGTCTCTGCACTAAGTAGCAGAGGCACTATTGGCAGTCTCTGTACTGAGTTAGCACAAGCCCCATTCCAGTCTCTGCACTGAGTTAGCACAGGCACCATTGGCAGTCTTTGCACTGAGTTAGCAAGGGCACCATTTGCAGTCTTTGCAGTGATTGTAACACAAGCACCATTGGCATTCTCTACACTGAGTTAGCACAACCACCATTGGCAGTCTCTGCAGTGAGTTAACACAGAAGACACCAGTGGAAGTCTCTGCACTGAGTTAACACAAGCACTATTGACAGTCTCTGTCCTGAGTTAGCACAGAAACCATTGGCAGTCTCTACACTGAGTTAGCACAACCACCATTGGCAGTCTCTGCACTGAGTTACCACAGGCACTATTGGAAGTCTCTGCATTCAGTTAGCACAGGCACAATTTGCAGTCTCTGCACCAAGTTAGGACAGGTGCCATTGTTAATCATTGCTCCGAGGTAGCACATGCACTATTGGCAGTCTCTGCACTGAGTTAGCAAAGGCAGAATTGGCAGTATCTGCAATGAGTTAGCACATGCACCATTGGCATTCTCTGCAAAGAATTAGCACAGGAACCAGTGGCAGTCTGTGCACTGAGTTTGCACAGGCACCGTTGGCACTCTCTGCACTGACTTAGCACAGGCACCAGTGGTAGTCTCGACCCTGAGTTAGCACAGGCACCATTGGCACTTTCTGCACTGAGTTAGTACAAGCACCATTTGCAGTCTATGCATTGAGATAGCACAGGCACCATTGGCACTCTTTACATTGAGTTAGCACAGGCACCATTGGCAGTGTCTGCAATGAGTTAGCACAAGCACCATTTGCAGTCTCTGGACTGAGTTAGTACAGTCACCATTGGCAGTCTCTGCACTGAGTTAGTACAGGCACCACTGGCAGACTCTGCATTAAGTTAGCATAGACACTATTTGCAGTCTTTGCACTGAGTTAGCACAAGCACCATTGGCAGTCTCTGCATTGACTTATCACAGGCACAATTTGCAGTTTCTGCACTGGGTTAGCACAGATACCAGTGGTAACCGCTGCACTCAGTTTACAGATGCACCATTGGCAGTCTCTGCATTGAGTTAGCACAAGTGGTATTTGCAGTTTCTGTACCAAGTTAGTACAGGCACCATTGTCAGTCTCTCCATTGAGGTAGCACAGGCACCATTTTCAGTTTCTGATACAGGCAAAATTGTCAGCCTCTGCACTGAGTTAGCACAGGCACCATTGGCACTCTCAGCACTGAATAAGTACAGGCACCATTGGCACTTTCAGCCCTGAGTTAGCACAGGAACCATTGGCAATCTCTGCACTAAGTTAGCACAGGCATCACTATTAGTCTCTCCACTGAGTTAGCACAGGCACCATTGGCAGTCTCTGCATTGAGTTAGCATGGCACCATTGCCAGTCACTTCACTAAGTTTGCACAGACACCATTGGCAATCTCTGCATTGTGTTAGCAGGGGCATCACTGGCAGTCTCTGCATTGAGTTAACATAGGCACCATTTGCAGTCCCTGCACTGAGCACAGGCACCATTTGCAGTCTCTGCACTGAGTTAGCATAGGCACGAATGGCAGTCTCTGCATTGAGTTAGCAAAGGTACTATCGGCAGTCTCTGAACTGAGAGAGCACAGGCACCTTTAGCATTCGCTGCACTCATTTAGCACGCACACACCACTGGAATTCTCTGCACTGAGTTAGCACAAGCACTATCAGCAGTCTCTGCAGTGAGTTAGCAGTGACACCATTGGCATTCTCTACACTGAGTTATAGCAACCACCACTGGCAGTCTCTGCATTGAGTTACCACAGGCACCGTTGGCAGTCTCTGCACTGAGTTACCACAGGCACCGTTGGCAGTCTCTGTAAAAAGTTAGCACAGGCACCATTGGCAGTCACTGCACTGAGTTAGCACAAGCACCACTGTCATTCAGTGAACTGAGTTTGCACAGGCAATATTGGGAGGCTCTGCTTTGAGTTAACACAGGCACCAAAGGTAGTCTCTCAACTGAGTTAACACAGGTACCACTGAGCACACAGTGAGTACAGGCACCATTTGCAGTCTCTGCACTGAGTTAGCACAAGCACCACTGGCATTTGGTGAACTGAGTTAGCACAGGCACTATTGGGAGGCTCTGCTTTGAGTTAACACAGGCATCATTGGCTGTCATGGCAATGAGTGTTCTAAGGCACCCCTGGCAGTCAGAAAACCTGAGTTAGCATAGACACCATTGAGAGTCTCTACTTTATGTTAACACAGGCAATGCTGGCAGGCTCTCAATTGAGTTAACACAGCCACCATTGTTAGTCTCTGCGCAGAGTTAGCACAGGCACAATTGGCACTGTCTACATTGAGTTTGCAGATGCACCATTGGCAGTCTCTGCACTGAGTTAACAAAGGCACCATTGGCAGTGCGCAAACTGAGTTAGCACAGGCAGCATTGCAATTCTCTGCACTGAGAGAGCACAGGATCCATTGGCAGTCATGGCACTGAGTTTGCACAGGCATCACTGCCAGTCAGAAAAACTGACTTAGCATAGACACCATTGGGAGTTTCTACTTTGAGTTAACACAGGCACCACTGGCAGTCTCTCAAGTGAGTTAACACAGACACCATTGTCAGTCTCTGCACAGAGTTAGTACTGCCAAAATTGGCACTCTCTGCACTAAGTTAACACAGACAATAGTGGCATTCTCTGCCCTGAGTCAGCACCATTGGCACTCTCTGCACTGGGATAGCACAGTCACCATTGGCAGTCTCTACACTGAATTAGAACAACCACCATTGCCTTTCTCTGCACTGAGTTAGCACAGGAACCACTGGCAGACGCTGCAAAGAGTTAGCACTGCCACCATTGGCATTCACTGCACTGAGTTAGCACAGGCACCATTGGTAATGTCTGCAATGAGTTAGCACAGGCAACATTGGTAGTCTCTGCAAAGTGTTGTCACAGGCACCATTGGCTGTCAGTGTACTGAGTTAGCACAGACACCATTGGCAGTCCTGCACTGAGTTAGCACATGCACCACTGCTATTCGTTGAACTGAGTTAGCACAGGCACAATTGGGAAACTCTGCTTTGAGTTAAAACAGGCAACACTGGCAGTCTCTCAACTGAGTTAACCCAGGCACCATTGGCACTCTCTACACAGAGTTAGCACAGGGACCAGTGGCATTCCCTGCATTGAGTTAGCACAGGCATCACTGGCATTCTCTGCAATGTGTTAACACAGGCACCATTGGCACTCTTTGCCGGGAGTTACCACAGGCACCTTTGTCAGTCTCTACACTGAGTTAGCACAGCTACCATTGGCAGTCTTTGCACTGAGTTTGTGTAGCCACCATTGGCAGTCTCTGCATTGAGTTAGCACAGGCACAATTTGCAGTATCTGCACTGTGTTAGTACAGATACCAGTGGCAATCTCTTCACTGAGTTTGTAGATGCACCATTGGCAGTTGCTGCACTAAGCTCAGGCACTATTGGCAATCTATGCAATGAGATTGCAGATGCACCATTTGCAGTCTCTGCACTGAGTTAGCACATGCATGATTGGCAGTCTCTGCAATGAGTTAGCACAGGAACCACTAGCAGTCAGAAAAACTGAATTAGCACAGGCACCATTGGGAGGCCCAGCTTTCAGTTAACACAGGCACCACTGGCAGTCTCTCAACTGAGTTAACACAGGCACCATTGATACTCTCTGCACAGAGTTAGCACAAGAATCAGTGACATTCTCTGCACTGAGTTAGCACAGGCACCACTGTCAGTCTCTGCATTCAGTTAGCACAGGCACCTTTTGCAGTCCCTGCATTGAGTTAGCACAGGCACTATTAGCAATCTCTGTACTGAGTTTTGGACATGCACCATTGGCAGTCTCTGCATTGAGTTAGCACAGGCACTATTGGCAGCCGCTGCACTAGGTTTGCACAGACATCATTGCTAGTCTCTGCACTGAGTTAGCACAGGTGCCATTGCCATTCTCTGCACTGAGTTAACACAGATGACACTGGAAGTTTCTGCACTAAATTAGCACAAGCGCTATTGACAGTTTCTGCCCTGAGTTAGCACAGACACCATTGGTACTCTCTACATTGAGTTAGCTCAGGCACCATTGGCAGTCTCTGCATTGAGTTAGCACAAGCGGTATTTGCAGTCTGTGTATCGAGTTAGTACAGGCACCATTGTCAGTCTCTACAGTGAGGTAGCAGAAGCACCATTTGCAGTTTCTGAACTGAGTTAGTACAGGCATAATTGTCAGTCTCTGCACTGAGTTAGCACAGGCACCATTGGCACTCTCAGCACTGAATAAGTACAGGCACCACTGGCACTCTCAGTCCTGAGTTAGCACAGGAACCATTGGCAATATCTGCACTAAGTTAGCACAGATATCACTATTGGTCTCTCCACTGAGTTAGCACAGGCACCATTGGCAGTCTCTGCATTGAGTTAGCATGGCACCATTGCCAGTCACTTCACTAAGTTTGCACAGACACCATTGGCAATCTCTGCATTGTGTTAGCAGAGGCACCATTGGCAGTCTCTGCATTGAGTTAACATAGGCACCATTTGCAGTCCCTGCACTGAGTTAGCATAGGCACGAATGGCAATCTCTGCATTGAGTTAGCAAAGGCACTATTGGCAGTCTCTGAACTGAGATAGCGCAGGCACCTTTAGCATTCTCTGCACTCATTTAGCACACACACCACTGGAATTTTCTGCACTGAGTTAGCACAGGCACTATCAACAGTCTCTGCACTGAGTTAGCAGTGACACCATTGGTAGCCTCTACACTGAGTTATAACAACCACCACTGGCAGTCTCTGCACTGAGTTACCACAGACACCATTAGCAGTCTCTGTAAAGAGTTAGCACAGGCACCATTGGCAGTCCCTGCACTGAGTTAGCACAGACACCATTGGAAGTCCTGCACTGAGTTAGCACAAGCACCACTGGCATTCAGCGAACTGAGTTAGCACAGGCAATATTGGGAGGCTCTGCTTTGAGTTAACACAGGTACCAACGGCAGTCTGTCAACTGAGTTAACACAGGTACCACTGAGCACACAGTGAGTACAGGCACCATTTGCAGTCTCTGCAATGAGTTAGCACAGGCACCATAGGCAGTCTCTGCAATGAGTTAGCACAGGCACCATTGGCACTCTTTGCCCTGAGTTACAAAAGGCACCTTTGGCAGTCTCTGCACTGAATTAGCACAGCTACTATTGGCAGTTTATGCAGTGAGATAGAACAGCCACCATTGGCAGTCTTTGCAATGAGTTAGTACAAGCACTATTGGCAGTCTCTGCATTGAGTTAGCACAGACACAATTTGCAGTATCTGCACTGAGTTAGTACATGTACCAGTGACAATCTCCGCACTGAGTTTGCAGATGCACCATTGGCAGTCTCTGCACTGAGTTAGCACAGGCACCATTGGATGTCTATGCACTGAGTTAACGCAGGCAACATTGGCAGTGTGCAAATTGAGTTAGCACAGGCAGCATTGGCAGTCTCTGTACTAAGAGAGCACAGGAACCATTGAAAGTCTCAGCACTGAGTTAACACAGGCACCATTGGCAGTCATGGCACTACATTTCCAAAGGCACCACTGGCAGTAAGAAAACCTGAGTTAGCATAGACACCATTCGGAGTCTCTACTTTGAGTTAACACAGGCACCACTGGCAGGCTCTCAATTGAGTTAACAGCCACCATTGTCAGTCAAGGTGCAAAGTTAGCACAGGCACCATTGGCACTCTCTGCACTGAGTTTGCACAGGCACCAGTGGCAGTCTCTGCACTGAGTTTGCACAGGCACCAGTGGCAGTCTCTGCACTAAGTTTGCACAGGCACCATTGGCAATCTCTGCCCTGAGCTAGCATAGGCACCAGAAGCAGTCTCTGCCTTGAGTTAGCACAGGCACCATTGGCACTCTTTGTACTGAGTTAGCAAAGGCACAATTGGAAATCTCTGTAGTGAGTTACCACAGGCACCATTGGCACTCTCTACTTTGAGTTATCACAGGCACCATTGTCAGTTTCTGCATTGAGTTAGCACAAGCACCATTTACCATTTACAGTATGTGGAATGAGCACAGGCACCATTGTCAGTTTCTACATTGAGTTAGCACAGCCACCATTGGCAATCTCTGCATTGAGTTAGCAGAGGCACCACTGGCAGTCTCTGCATTGAGTTATCAGAGATGCCGGTGGATGTCTCTGCACTGAGTTAGCACAGGCACTATCGACAGTCTCTGCACTGAGTTAGCAGTGACACCATTGGCAGTCTCTAGACTGAGATAGGACAGCCACCATTGGCAGTCTCTGCACTAAGTTACCACAGGCACCGTTGGCAGTCTCTGCTTTCAGTTAGCACAGGAACCATTTGCAGTATCCACACTGAGTTAGCACAGGTGCCATTGGCAGTCTCTGCACTGAGTAAGCAAGGGAACCATTGGCAGTCTCTGCAAAGAGTTAGCGCTGCCACCATTGGCATTAACTGCACTGAGTTAGCACTGGGTACATTGGCAGTCTCTGCATTGAGTTAGCATAGGTACCATTGGCAGTCACTACACTGAGTTAGCATGGACACCATTGGCAGTCCTGTAGTCAGTTAGCACAAGCACCAATGGCATTTGGTGAACTAAGTTAGTGCAGGCACTATTGGGAGGCTGTGCTTTGAGCTAACACAGGCACCACTGGCAGTCTCTCAACTGAATTAACACAGGCACCATTGGCACACTCTGCACACAGCACAAGAATCAGTGACATTCTCTGAAATGAGATAGCACAGGCACCATTGGCAGTCTCTGCAATGGGTTAGCAAATGCATCATTGGCACTCTCTGCCCTGAGTTACAACAGGCACCTTTGGCAATCTCTGCACTGAGTTAGCAAAGCCACCATTGGCAGTCTCTGCACTGAGTTAGCACAACCACCATTAGCAGTCTCTGCATTGTGTTATCGCAGACACATTTTGCAGCCTCTGCACTGAATTAGCAATGGTACCAGTGACAACCTCTGCACTGAGTTTGCAGATGCACCATTGGCAGTCTCTGCAATGAGTTAGCACAGGCACCATTGTCAATCACTGCACTGAGTTTGCAGATGCACCATTGGCAGTCTCTGCACTGAGGTAGCACAGGCAGCATTGCAAGTCTCTGCACTGAGAGAGCACAGGAACCATAGGCATTTGTGGCACTGAGTTAACACAGGCACCAGTGGCAGTCTCTGCACTAAGTTAGCATAGGTACCATTGGCAGTCACTACACTGAGTTAGCATGGACACCATTGGCAGTCCTGTAGTCAGTTAGCACAAGCACCAATGGCATTCGGTGAACTAAGTTAGTACAGGCACTATTGGGAGGCTGTTCTTTGAGTTAACACAGGCACCACTGGCAGTCTCTCAACTGAATTAACACAGGCACCATTGGCACACTCTGCACACAGCACAAGAATCAGTGACATTATCTGGAATGAGATAGCACAGGCACCATTGGCAGTCTCTGCAATGGGTTAGCAAATGCATCATTGGCACTCTCTGCCCTGAGTTACAACAGGCACCTTTGGCAATCTCTGCACTGAGTTAGCACAACCACCATTAGCAGTCTCTGCATTGTGTTATCACAGGCACATTTTGCAGTCGCTGCACTGAATTAGCACAGGTACCAGTGACAACCTCTGCACTGAGTTTGCAGATGCACCATTGGCAGTCGCTGCAATGAGTTAGCACAGGCACCATTGTCAATCACTGCACTGAGTTTGCAGATGCACCATTGGCAGTCTCTGCACTGAGGTAGCACAGGCAGCATTGCAAGTCTCTGCACTGAGAGAGCACAGGATCCATAGGCATTTGTGGCACTGAGTTAACACAGGCACCAGTGGCAGTCTCTGCCCTGAGTCAGTAAAAGGCACCATTGGCAGTCTCTGCCCTGAATCAGTACAGGCACAATTGGCAGTCTCTGCACTGGGTTAGCACAGGTACCATTGGCATTCTCTACACAGAGTTAGCACAGACACCACTGGAAGTCTCTGCACTGAGTTAGCACAGGCACTATCGACAGTCTCTGCACTGAGTTAGCACAGGCACTATCGACAGCCTCTGCACTGAGTTAGCACAGACACTATCAACAGTCTCTGCACTGAGTTAGCACAGATGACATTGGCAGTCTCTACACTGAATTAAAACAGCCACCTTTGGCATTCTCTGCACTGTTAGCACAGGCACCATTGGCAGGCTCTGCACTGATTTAGCACAGGCACCACTGGCAGTCTCTGCACTGGTACGATTGGAAGTCTATGCACTGAGTTAACACAGGCACCATTAGCAGTGTGCGACCTGAGTTAGCACAGGCAGCATTGAGAGTCTCTGCAGTGAGAGAGCACAGGAATCTTTGGCAATCGCAGCACTGGCACCATTGACAGTCATTGCACAGAGATTTCACAGGCACCAGTGGTAGTCTCTGTACTGAGTTAGCACATGCACCACTGGCATTCCGTGAACTGAGTTAGCACAGACACCATTGGGAGTCTCTGCACTGAGTAAGCACTGAGAACATTGGCAGTCTGTGCACTGAGTTAGCAAAGGCACCATGGGCAGTGACTGCACTGAGTTAGCACAGACACTATTGGCAGTCCTGCACTCAGTTAGCACATGCACCACTGTTAGTCAGCAAACTGAGTTGGCACTGGCACCATTGGGAGGTTCTGCTTTGAGTTAGCACAGGCACCATTGGCAGTGTCTTTACAAAGTTAGCACAGGAACCAGTGGCAATCTCTGCACTGAATTAGCACAGACACCACTGGCAGATTCTCAACTGAGTTAGCACAGGCACCATTTGCAGTTTCTGCACTGAGTTAGCACAGGTACCAGTGGCAGTCTCTGCACTGAGTTAGAACAGGTACTATTGGAATTCTCTCACTGAGTTACCACAGGGACCATTGGCAGTTTCTGCACTGAATGAGCACAGACAACATTGGCAATCTCTGCATTGACCTGGCAGATGCATCATTGGCAGCTAATGCTCTGAGTTAGCACAGACACCATTGGCACTCTCTACACTGAGTTAGCACATGCACCACTGGCAGTCTCTCAACTGAGTTAACACAGGCACCACTGGCAGTGTCTGCACAGAGTTAGCACAGGCACCATTGGCAGTCTCTGCACTGAATTAGCACAGGCACCATTGACAGTCTCTGCACTGAGTTAACACAGGCACCATTGGCAGTCGCTGCACTAAGTTAGCATTGGCACCACTAGCAGTCAGAAAAACCGAGTTAACACAGGCACCATTGGAAGTATCTGCGTAGAGTTATCACAGTGACCATTGGCAGTCTCTACACTGAATTAGAACAACCACCATTGCCTTTCTCTGCACTGAGTTAGCACAGGAACCACTGGCAGTCACTGCAAAGAGTTAGCACTGCCACCATTGACAGTCACTGTACTGAGTTAGCACAGGCACCATTGGCAGTGTCTGCAATGAGTTAGCACAGGCACCATTGGCAGTCTCTGCACTGAGTTAGCACAGGCACTATCAACACTCTCGGCACTGATTTAGAACAGACACTATTGGCGGTCTATGCACTGAGTTAGCACAGCCACCATTGGCAGTCACTGCACTAAGTTAGCACTGGCACCACTAGCAGTCAGGAAAACCGAGTTAACACTGGCACAATTGGAAATATCTGTGTAGACTTATCACAGGTGCCAGTGGCAGTCTCTGCCCTGAGTTTGCACAGGCACCATTGACACAATCTGTACTGAGTTAGCACATACACCAGTGGCAGTTTCTGCACTGAGTTAGCACAGGCACCATTGGCAGTGTCTGCAATGAGTTAGCATAGGCAACATTGGTAGTCTCTGCAAAGTGTTAGCACAAGCACCATTAGCAGTCCTGCACTGAGTTAGCACATGCACCACTGCTATTCAGTGAACTGAGTTAGCACAGGAACCATTGGGAGACTCTGCTTTGAGTTAAAGCAGGCAACACTGGCAGTCTCTCAACTGAGTTAACCCAGGCACCATCAACACTCTCTGCACAGAGTTAGCACAGGAACCAGTGGCATTCACTGCATTGAGTTAGTACAGGCATCATTGGCATTCTCTGCAATGTGTTAACACAGGCACCATTGGCACTCTCTGCCGGGAGTTACCACAGGCACCTTTGTCAGTCTCTACACTGAGCTAGCACAGCTACCATTGGCAGTCTCTGCACTGAGTTTGTGTAGCCACCATTGGCAGTCTCTGCTTTGAGTTAGCACAGGCACAATTTGCAGTTTCTGCACTGTGTTAGCACAGGTACCAGTGGCAATCTCTGCACTGAGTTTGTAGATGCACCATTGGCAGTCTCTGCACTAAGTTAACACAGGCACTATTGACAATCTATGCAATGAGTTTGCAGATGAACCATTTGCAGTCTCTGCACTGAGTTAGCACATGCATGATTGGCAGTCTCTGCAATGAGCTAACACAGGCACTATTGACAGTCTCTGCACTGAGTTAGCACAGGAACCACTAGCAGTCAGAAAAACTGAGTTAGCACAGGCACCATTGGGAGGCCCTGCTTTGAGTTAACACAGGCACCACTGGCAGTCTCTCAACTGAGTTAACACAGGCACCATTGATACTCTCAGCACTGAATAAGTATAGGCACCACTGGCACTCTCTGCCCTGAGTTAGCACAAGAACCAGTGACATTCTCTGCACTGAGTTAGCACAGGCACCACTGTCAGTCTCTGCATTCAGTTAGCACAGGCACCTTTTGCAGTCTCTGCATTCAGTTAGCAGAGGCACTATTAGCAATCTCTGCACTGAGTTTTGGACATGCACCATTGGCAGTCTCTGCATTGAGTTAGCACAGGCACTATTGGCAGCCGCCGCACTAGGTTTGCACAGACATCATTGCTAGTCTCTGCACTGAGTTAGCACAGGCACCACTGGTACTCTCTACATTGAATTAGCTCAGGCACCATTGGCAGTCTCTGCACTGAGTTAGCATAAGTGGTATTTGCAGTCTGTGTACTGAGTTAGTACAGGCACCATTGTCAGTCTCTCCAGTGAGGTAGCACAAGCACCATTTGCAGTTTCTGAACTGAGTTAGTACAGGCATAATTGTCAGTCTCTGCACTGAGTTAGCACAGGCACCATTGGCACTCTCAGCACTGAATAAGTACAGGCACCACTGGCACTCTCTGCCCTGAGTTAGCACAGGAACCATTGGCAATCTCTGCACTAAGTTAGCACAGGCATCACTATTAGTCTCTCCACTGAGTTAGCACAGGCACCATTGGCAGTCTCTGCATTGAGTTAGCATGGCACCATTGCCAGTCACTTCACTAAGTTTTCACATACATCATTTGCAATCTCTGCATTGTGTTAGCAGAGGCACCATTGGCAGTCTCTGCCCTGAGTTAGCACAGGCACCATTTGCAGTCTCTGCACTGAGTTAGCATAGGCACGAATGGCAGTCTCTGCATTGAGTTAGCAAAGGCACTATTGGCAGTCTCTGGACTGAGATAGCACAGACACCATTAGCATTTTCTGCACTCATTTAGCACACACACCACTGGAATTCCCTGCACTGAGTTAGCACAGGCACTATCAACAGTCTCTGCACTGAGTTAGCAGTGACACCATTGGTAGTCTCTACACTGAATTATAACAACCACCACTGGCAGTCTCTGCACTGAGTTACCACAGGCACTGTTGGCAGTCTCTGTAAAGAGTTAGCACAGCACCATTTGCAGTCACTGCACTGAGTTAGCACAGACACCATTGGAAGTCCTGTACTGAGTTAGCACAAGCACCACTGGCGTTCAGTGAACTGAGTTAGCACAGGCAATATCGGGAGGCTCTGCTTTGAGTTAACACAGGCACCAACAGCAGTCTCTCTATTGCGTTAACACAGGTACCACTGAGCACACAGTGAGTACAGGCACCATTTGCAGTCTCTGCAATGAATTAGCACAGGCACCATTGGTAGTCTCTGCAGTGAGTTGGCACAGGCACCATTGGCACTCTTTACCTTGAGTTACAATAGGCACCTTTGGCAGTCTCTGCACTGTATTAGCATAAGCAGTGAGATAGCACAGCCACCATTGGCAGTCTTTGCAATGAGTTAGCATAAGCACTATTGGCAGTCTCTGTATTGAGTTAGCACAGACACATTTTGCAGTATCTGCACTGAGTTAGCACATGTACCAGTAACAATCTCTGCACTGAGTTTGCAGATGCACCATTGGCAGTCACTGCACTGAGTTAGCACAGGCACCATTGGATGTCTATGCACTGAGTTAACACAGGCAACACTGGCAGTGTGCAAATTGAGTTAGCACAGGCAGCATTGGCAGTCTCTGTTTTGAGAGAGCACAGGAACCATTGAAAGTCTCAGCACTGAGTTAACACAGGCACCATTGGCAGTCATGGCACTGCGTTTCCAAAGGCACCACTGACAGCAAGAAAACTTGAGTTAGCATAGACACCATTCGAATTCTCTACTTTGAGTTAACACAGGCACCATTGGCAGTCATGGCACTGCGTTTCCAAAGGCACCACTGGCAGTAGGAAAACCTGAGTTAGCATAGACACCATTCGAATTCTCTACTTTGAGTTAACACAGGCACCACTGGCAGGCTCTCAATTGAGTTAACACAGCCACCATTGTCAGTCAAGGTGCAGAGTTAGCACAGGCACCATTGGCAGTCTCTGCACTGAGTTAACACAGGCACCATTGGCAGTCTCTGCACTGAGGTAGTACAGGCACCATTGGCAGTCTCTGCACTGAGTTAGCACAGGCACCATTGGCAGTCTCTGCACTGAGTTTAGCACAGGCACCATTTTCAGTCTCTGCACTGAGTTAGTGCAGGCACCATTGGCAGTATCTGCACTGAGTTAGCACAGGCACTATCGACACTCTCGGCACTGATTTAGGACAGACACTATTGGCGGTCTATGCACTGAGTTAGCACAGCCTCCATTGGCAGTCTCTGCACTAAGTTAGTACTGGCACCACTAGCAGTCAGAAAAAACGAGTTAACACAGGCACCATTAGAAGTATCTGCGTAGAGTTATCACAGGCACCAGTGGTAGTCTCTGCCCTGAGTTTGCACAGGCACCATTGGCACAATCTGCACTGAGTTAGCACAGGCACCAGTGGCAGTCTCTGCACTGAGTTAGCACAGGCACCACTGGCAGTCTCTCCACTGAGTTAGCACTGAGAACATTGGCAGTCTCTAAAGTGAGTTAGCACAGGCACCACTGGCCAGTCTCTCAACTGAGTTAATACAGGCACCATTGGCAGTCTCTGCACTGAGTAAGCACAGGCACCATTTGCAGTTTCTCCACTGAGTTTGCACAGGTACCAGTGGCAGTCTCTGCACTGAGGTAGCACAGGTACGATTGGAAGTCTATGCACTGAGTTAACAGAGCATTGAGAGTCTCTGCACTGAGAGAGCACAGGATTCTTTGGCAGTTGCAGCACTGGCACCATTGGCAGTCATTGCACAGAGATTTCACAGGCACCAGTGGTAGTATCTATACTGAGTTAGTACATGCACCACTGGCATTAGGTGAACTGTTAGTACAGACACCATTGGGAGTCTCTGCAATGAGTAAGCACTGAGAACATTGGCAGTCTGTGCACTGAGTTAGCAAAGGTACCATGGGCAGTGTCTGCACTTAGTTAGCACAGACACTATTGGCAGTCCTGCACTCAGTTAGCACATGCACCACTGTTAGTCAGCTAACTGAGTTAGCACAGGCTCCATTGGGAGGCTCTGCTTTGAGTTAACACAGGCACCATGGGCAGTGTATGTACAAAGTTAGCACAGGCACCATTGGCAGTCTCTCAATTGAGTTAACACAGGCACAATTGGCAGTTAGCACAGGTACCAGTGGCAGTCTCTGCATTGAATCAGAACAGGTACTATTGGAATTCTCTCAATGAGTTACCAAAGGGACCATTGGCATTTTCTGCACTGAGTTAGTAAAGGCACTAATGGCAATCTCTGCACTGAGCTTGCAGATGCACCACTGGCAGTCTCTGCCCTGAGATAGCACAGACACCATTGGCCCTCTCTGCACTGAGTTAGCACAAGTACCATTGAGAGTTTCTGCACTGAGCTGGTACAGGCACCACTGGCAGTCTCTCCACTGAGTTAGCACAGGCACCACTGGCAGTCTCTCAATTGAGTTAACACAGGTACCATTGGCAGTCTCTGCACAGATTTAGCACAGGCACCAGTGGCCGTTTTCTGCACTGAGTTAGCACAAGCACCATTGGAAGTTTCTGCACTGAGCAAGCAGAGGCACCACTGGCAGTTTCTCCACTGAGTTAGCAAAGGCACCACTGGCAGTCTCTCAATTGAGTTAGCACAGGCACCATTTGCAGGTACCAGTGGCAGTTTCTACATTGAGGTAGCAAAGGCAACATTGGAAGTCTATGCACTGAGTTAACACAGGCACGATTCGGAAGTGCCTGCACTGAGTTAGCACAAGCACCATTGGCAGTCTCTGCAAAGAGTTAGCACAGGCACCAGTGGCAGTCTCTGCCCTGAGTTAGGTCATTCAGCAGTGGCAGTCTTTGCTCTGAGTTAACACTGGCACCATTGGCAGTGTGCAAACTGAGTTAGCACAGGCAGCATTGAGAGTCTCTGCACTGAGAGAGCACAGAAATCTTTGGCAGTCGTTGCACAGAGATATCACAGGTACCAGTGGTAGTCTCTGAACTAAGTTAGCACAGCCACCATTTGCTCTCTCAGCACTCAGTTAGCACAAACACCATTGGCAGTCCTGCACTGAGTTAGCACATGCACCACTGGCAGTCGGTGAACTGAGTTAGCACAGGCACCATTGGGAGGCTCTGTTATGAGTTAACACAGGCACCACTGGCAGTCTTTCAAATGAGTTAACACAGGCACCATTGGCAGTGTCTGCACAGAGTTAGCACAGGAATCAGTGGCAGTCTCTTCACTGAGATAGCACAGCTACCATTAGCAGTCTCTACACTGAGTTAGCAGAGCTACCATTAGCAGTCTTTGCACTGAGTTAGCACAAGCACCATTGGCAGTCTCAGCATTGAGTTAGCACAGGCACCATTTGCAGTTTCTTCTCTGAGTTAGCATAGATACCAGTGGCAGTCTCTGCACTGAGTTAGATCAGGTACCATTGGAATTCTTTCACTGAGTTACCTCAGGGACCATTGGCAGTCTCTGCACTGAATTACCACAGGCACCACTGGCAGTCTCTCAACTGAGTTAACACAGGCACCATTGGCAGTCTCTGCACAGAGTTAGCACAGGCACCAGTGGCCATTTTCTGGACATAGTTAGCACAGGCACGAGTGGCCGTTTTCTGGACATAGTTCGCACAGGCACGAGTGGCCATTTTTTGCACAGAGTTAGTAAACGCACCTGTGGCTATTTTCTCCACACAGTTAGCACACGCACCAGTGGCCATTTTCTGCACTGAGTTAGCACAGGTACCAGTAGCAGGCTCAGCAGTGAGGTAGCACAGGCACCATTGGAAGTCTATGCACTGAGTTAACACAGGCACCATTGACAGTGTGCAAACTGAGGTAACACAGGCAGCATTGACAGTCTCTGTACTGAGAAAGCACCGGAATCATTGGCAGTCTCAGCATTAAGTTAGCACAGGCACCATTTGCAGTTTCTGCTCTGAGTTACACAGGTACCAGTGGCAGTCACTGCACTGAGTTAGAACAGGTACCATTGGAATTCTCTCATTGAGTTACCTCAGGGACCATTGGCAGTCTCTGCACTGAATTACCACAGGCACCACTGGCAGTCTCTCAACTGAGTTAACACAGGCACCATTGGCAGTCTCTGCACAGAGTTAGCACAGGCACCAGTGGCCATTTTCTGGACATAGTTAGCACAGGCACCAGTGGCCGTTTTCTGGACATAGTTCGCACAGGCACGAGTGGCCATTTTTTGCACAGAGTTAGTAGACGCACCTGTGGCTATTTTCTCCACACAGTTAGCACACGCACCAGTGGCCATTTTCTGCACTGAGTTAGCACAGGTACCAGTAGCAGGCTCAGCATTGAGGTTGCACAGGCACCATTGGAAGTCTATGCACTGAGTTAACACAGGCACCATTGACAGTGTGCAAACTGAGGTAACACAGGCAGCATTGACAGTCTCTGCACTGAGAAAGCACAGGAATCATTGGCAGTCTCAGCACTGAGATAGCACAGGCACCATTGGCAGTCATTGCACAGAGTTATCACAGGCACCAGTGGTAGTTTGTGCAATGAGTTAGCACAGCCATAATTGGTTTTCACAGCACTCAGCACAGACATCATTTGCAATCTTGCACTGAGTTAGCACAAACACCATTAGCAGTCTCTAAACTTAGTGTAGCACAGGCACCATCGAGAGTATCTGCACTGAGTGTATCACAGAGAGCATTGGCAGTCTCAACACTGAGTTTAGCAGAGGCACCATTGTCAGTCTCTGCACTGAGTTAGCACAGGCACCATTGGCAGTCTCTACACTTAGTGTAGAGCAGGCACCATCGGTAATATCTGCACTGAGTGTAGCACAGGCACAATTGGCAGTCGCAACACTGAGTTTAGCACAGCCACTATCGACACTCTTGGAGTTAGGACAGACACTATTGGTGGTCTCTGCACTGAGTTAGCACAGCCACCATTGGCAGTCTCTGCACTAAGCACTGGCACCACTGGCAGTCAGTAAAACTGACTTACCACAGGCACCATTGGGAGTCTCTACCTTTAGTTAATATAGGCACCCTTGGCAGTTTCTGCATAGAGGTATCACAGGCACCAGTGGCAGTCTCTGCACTGAGATAGCACAGGCACCAGTGGCAGTCTCCACACTGAGTTAGCACAGGCACCACTGGCAGTCTCTCCACTGTGTTAAAACTGAGAACATTGGCAGTCTCTGCATTGAGTTAGCAAAGGCACCATTGGGAGGCTCAGTATTGAGTTAACACAGTCACCACTGGCAGTCTTTCAACTGAGTTTACACAGGCACCACTGGCAGTGTCTGCACAGTGTTAGCACAGGAACCAGTGGTAGTCTCTGCACTGAGTTAGCACAGGCACCACTGTCAGTCTCTCAATTGAGTTAGAACTGAGAACATTGGCAGTCTCTGCACTGAGTTAGCAAAGGCACCATTGGCAAGTGTCTGCACTAAATTAGCACAGGCACCATTGCCAGTTTCTGAAAACAGTTAGGACAGACACCATTTGCAGTCTCTGAAAAGAGTTAGCACAGACATCATTGGCAGTTACTGCACAGAGTTAGCATACACACCATTGGCAGTCCTCCACTCAGCGCATGCACCACTGGCAGTTGGTGATCTGAGTTAGTACAGGCACCACTGGCAGTCACTGCACTGGGCTAGCATGGCACCATAAACAATATAAACAATATATTGAATACAGTAAATCTGTTTTCTATACAAACAACAACAATGGTAATATAATAAATATAATAAATAGAAGTTTATAATTAAGAAGTCATTTAACCTTTAATGTGCTTTTCAAATTGATATAAGTTGTCTCAATTTTTTGTATGAAATAATCTTATTATATAAGCACTTTATTATTATACATTTTTTGATATGTATTTTTTATAAACTGGTAACTTTTTTCTTTTTATTATTTTTAATTTGTTTCTAGTTATATTTTTATTATCATTCATAATAATAGATTAGAGTTTATAATTGATTTGTTTAGTTAATTATAAAGTTGATTATGTTACAGCTTCAGTGTTTACCTGTAGTACTTTATGTACTTCTATCTATTTTAACTAGCTTTCACAGTGCATCATTCCCTAGTGACAAAAATTTGTGTCTTTAAAAATTTGTGCCTTTAAAAAGTTAAATTTTTTAATTGCTTAATTAAGCATCATTGATTAATTATGGCTCTTTTTTGTATATAAAATATGTTGAAGTTACTTCCTTTTTGTATTCTGAAGAAGGCTATCTATTGTGTGCCGAAAAGCGCTTCAATTAAAGTTCGTTTTCCAGGTTGGACGTGGATTTCTTTTTTGAGTTTTTAGCATGGCACCATTGGCAGTCACTGAACTGAGTTTCCCCAGTAACCATTGGCAATCTCTGCACTGAGTTAGCACAGCCACAATTGGCAGTCTCTGCACAGAGTTAACACTGGCACCACTGGCAGTCAGAAAAACTGAGCTGGCACAGGCACCAATTGGAGTCTCTACTTTGAGTTAGCACAGGCACCATTGGCAGTTTCTGATAGAGTTATCACAGGCACTAGTGGCAGTCTCTGCCCTGAGTTAGCACAGACACCATTGGCATACTCTGCACTGAGTTAGCACAGGCACCACTGGCAGTCTCTCCACTGAGTTAGCACTGAGAACATTGGCAGTCTCTGCACTGAGTTAGCAAAGGCACCATTGGCAACCTTCTGCACTGAGTTAGCACAGGCACCACTGGCAGTCTCTGGAAAAGAGATAGCACAGGTACCATTTGCAGTTATTGCATGTAGTTAGCATAGACACTGTTGACAGTCCTGCATTCAGTTAACACATGCACCACAGGCAGTCGGCGAACTGAGTTAGCAAATGCACCATTGGGATACTCTGCTTTCAGTTAACATAGTCACCACTGGCAGCCTCGCAAATGAGTTTACATAGGCACCACTGGCAGTGTCTGCACAGAGTTATCACAGGAACCAGTGGTAGTCTGTGCACTGAGTTAGCACAGCCACAATTGGCTCTCTCAGCATACAGCACAAACAACATTGACAGTCTTACACTGAGTTAGGACAGACACCATTGGCAGTCTTTGCACTGAGTTAGCCTAGGCACCATTGGCAGTCTCTACACTTAGTGTAGCGCAGGCACCATCTGGAGTATCTGCACTAAGTGTAGCACAGGCACCATTGGCAATCTCAACACTGAGTTTAGAAAAGGCACTATCGACACTCTTGGCACTGAGTTAGGACAGGCACCATTGGCAGCCTCTGCACTGTTAGCACACACACCATTGGCAGTCTCAACACTGAGTTTAGAAAAGGCACTATCGACACTCTTGGCACTGAGTTAGGACAGACACTATTGGCGGTCTATGCACTGAGTTAACCAGCCACCATTGGCAGTCTCTGCACTCAGCACGGGCACCACTGGCACTCAGAAAAACCGAGTTAGCACAGGCACGATTGGGAGTCTCTACTTTGAGTTAACACAGGCACGATTGGCAGTTTCTGCATAGAGTTATCACAGGTGCAAGTGGCAGTCTCTGCCCTGTGTTTGCACAGGCACCATTGGCACACTATGTACTGAGTTAGCACATGCACCATTGGCAGTCTCTGCACTGAGTTAGCACAGCACCACTGGCAGTCTCTGCACTGGGTTAGCAAAGGCACCATTAGCAAGTGTCTGCACTGAGTTAGCACAGGCACCATTGGCTGTCTGCAAAGAGTTAGCACAGGCACCATTGGCAGTTACTGCACTGAGTTAGCACAGACACTATTGGCAGTCCTCCACTCAGTTTGCACATGCACCACTGGCAGTGGGTGAACTGAGTAAGCACAGGCACTATTGGGAGGCTCTGCTCTGAGTGAACACATGCACCACTGGCAGTCTCTTGATTGAGTTAACACAGGTACCATTTGCAGTCTTCACACTGAGTTTAGCAAAGGCACTATCGACACTCTTGGCACTGAGTTAGGAGGGACACTATTGGCGGTCTATGCACTGAGTTAGCCCAGCCACCATTGGCAGTCTCTGCACTCAGCACAGACACCACTGGCAGTCAGAAAAACTGAGTTAGCACAGACACCATTGGCAGTCTGTGCACAGGGTTAGCACAACCACCATTGGCCATCTCTGCACTGAGTTAGCACTGACTTAGCACAGGTACCAGTGACAGTCTCTGCACTACATTAGAACAGGTACCACTGGAATTTTCTCACTGAGTTACCACCGGGACCATTGGTAGCCTCTACACTGAGTTAGCACAGGCACCATTGACAATCTCTGCACTGGGCTTTCAGATGCACCATTGGCAGTCTTTGCCCTAAGTTAGCACAGACACCATTGGCAGTCTCTGCACTGAGTTAGCACAGGCACCATTGGCAGTCTCTGCACTGAGTTAGCACAGCCACCATTGGCTCTCTCAGCACTCAATTACCACGGACACCACTGGCCATCCTGCACTGAGTTAGCACAGGCACCATTGGCACACTCTGCACTGAGATAGCACAGGCACCACTGGCAGTCTCTCCACTGAGTTAGCACAGAGAACATTGGCAGTCTCTGCACTGAGTTAGCAAAGGCACCATTGGCAACTTTCTGCACTGAGTTAGCACAGGCACCACTGGCAGTTATTGCACGTAGTTAGCATAGACACTGTTGGCAGTCCTGCATTCAGTTAACACATGCACCACTGGCAGTCGGCGAACTGAGTTAGCAAATGCACCATTGGGATACTCTGCTTTGAGTTAACATAGTCACCACTGTCAGTCTCTCAAATGAGTTTACATAGGCACCACTGGCAGTGTCTGCACAGAGTTAGCACAGGAACCAGTAGTAGTCTGTGCACTGAGTTAGCACAGCCACAATTGTCTCTCTCAGCATACAGCACAAACAACATTGACAGTCTTACACTGAGTTAGGACAGACACCATTGGCAGTCTCTGCACTGAGTTAGCCTAGGCACCATTGGCAGTCTCTACACTTAGTGTAACGCAGGCACCATCTGGAGTATCTGCACTAAGTGTAGCACAGGCACCATTGGCAATCTCAACACTGAGTTTAGCAGAGGCACCATTGGCAGTCCCTGCACTGAGTTAGCACAGGCACCATTGGCAGCCTCTGCACTGTTAGCACACACACCATTCGCAGTCTCAACACTGAGTTTAAAAAGGCACTATCAACACTCTTGGCACTGAGTTAGGACAGACACTATTGGCGGTCTATGCACTGAGTTAACCAGCCACCATTGGCAGTCTCTGTACTCAGCACGGGCACCACTGGCACTCAGAAAAACCAAGTTAGCACAGGCACGATTGGGAGTCTCTACTTTGAGTTAACACAGGCACGGTTGGCAGTTTCTGCATAGAGTTATCACAGGTGCAAGTGGCAGTCTCTGCCCTGTGTTTGCACAGGCACCATTGGCACACTATGTACTGAGTTAGCACAGGCACCAGTGGCAGTCTCTGCACTGAGTTAGCTCAGCACCACTGGCAGTCTCTGCACTGGGTTAGCACAGCCACCATTGGCTCTCTCAGCACTCAGTTACCACGGACACCACTGGCCATCATGCACTGAGTTAGCACAGGCATCACTGGCAGTCTCTGCAATGAGTTAGCAAAGGAACCACTGTCCATCTCTCAATTGACAATGCAGGCACCATTGGCAGTCTCTGCAATGAGTTAATACAGGCACCATTGGCAGTCTGCACTGAGTTAGGACAGGCACTATTTGCAGTCTTTGCACTAAGTTAGCACAGGCACCATTTACAGTCTCTGCACTGAGTTAGCACAGGCACCATTAGTAGTCTCTGCACTGAGTTAGCACAGGCACTATTGGAAGTCTATGCACTGAGGTAACACAGGCACCATTGGGAGTCTATACTTTGAGTTACCACAGGCATTACTGTCAGTCTCTCAACTGAGGTAACACAGGCACCATAGGCAGTTTCTGCACAAAGTTATCACAGCCACCACTGGCAGTCTCTTCACTGAGTTAGCATAGCCACCATTGGTTCTCTCAGTACTGAATTAGCACATGCACCAGTGGCAGACTTTACTCTGAGTTAGCACAGGCACCATTTGCAATCTCTGCACTGATTTAGCACAGGCACCACTGGCAGTTGCTTTACTGAGTTAGCACAGGCATCATTGGCCGTTTCTGCATTGGGTTAGCATGGTACCATTGGCAGTCACTGCACCGAGTTACCACAGGAACCATTGGCAATCTCTACACTGAGTTAGCACAGCCATCATTGGTAGTCTCTGCACTGAGTTAGCACTGGCACCACTGGCAGTCAGAAAAACTGAGTTAGCACAGGCTCCATTGGGAGTCTCTACTTTGAGCTAATACAGGTGCCATTGGCAGTTTCTGCATAGAGTTGTCACAGGCACCAATGGCAGTCTCTGCCCTGAGTTAGCACAGGCACCATTGGCAGTTACTGCACTGAGTTAGCATATACACCATTGTCTGTCCTGCACTCAGCACATGCACCACTGGCAGTCGGCAAACAGAGTTAGCACAGTCACCATTGGGAGGCACTGCTTTGAGTTAACACAGGCACCACTGGCAGTGTCTGCACAGAGATAGCACAGGAACCAGTGGCAGTCTCTGTACTGAGTTAGCACAGCTACCATTGGCAGTCTCTGCACTTAGCATAGCACAGGCTCCATCAGGAGTCTCTGCACTGAGTGTAGCACAGGCACCATTGGCAATCTCCACACTGAGTTAGCACAGGCACTATTGACACTCCTGGCACTGAGTTAGGGCAGACACTATTGGCGGTCTATGCACTGAGTTAGCACAGCCACCACTGGCACACTCTGCACTAAGTTAGCACAAGCACCACTGGCAGTCTCTGCACTGAGTTAGCACAGGCACCACTGGCAGTCTCTGTACTGAGGTAGTACAGGAATGATTGGAAGTCTAAGCACTGAGTTAACAGAGGCACCATTGGCAGTTTGCGAACTGAGTTAGCACAGGCAGCATTGAGAGTCTCTGCACTGAGAGAGCACAGGAATCTTTAACAGTCGCAGCACTGACTTTGCATAGGCACCATTGGCAGTCTTTGCACAGAGACTTCACACGCACCACTGGTAGTCTCTGCACTGAGTTAGCACAGTCACCTTTGTTTCTCTCAGCACTCAGCTCAGACACCATTGACAGTCCTGCACTGAGTTAGCACATGCACCACTGGCAGTCGGTGAACTGAATTAGCACAGACATCATTGGGAGACTCTGCACTGATTTAAAATAGGCACTACTGGAAGTCTATGCACTTAGTTAACACAGGCACCATTGGGAGTCTCTACTTTGAGTTAACACAGGCACTACTGGCAGTATCCCAAATGAGTTAACATAGGCACTATTGGAAGTTTCTGCACAAAGTTATCACAGACACCACTGGCAGTCTCTGCACTAAGTTAGATCAGGCACCATTGGCTTTCTCAGCACTAAGTTAGCACAGGCAACAGTGGCAGGCTCTGTCCTGAGTTTTCACAGGCACCATTGGCACTCTCTGCACTCAGTTAGCACAGGCACCATTGGCAGTCTCTGCACTGATTTAGCACAAGCACCACTGGCAGTCTCTCCACTGAGTTAGCACAGGCATCACTGGCAGTCTCTGCACTGGGTTGCATGGCACCATTGTCAGACGCTGCACTGCGTTACCACAGAAATCATTGGCAATCTCTGCACTGAGTTAGCACAGCCACCATTGGCAGTCTCTGCACTCAGTTAGCACTGGCACCACTGGAAGTCAGAAAAACTTAGTTAGCACAAGCACCATTGGGAATCTCTAATTTGAGTTAACATCGGCACCATTGGCAGTTTCTGCATAGAGTTAGCACAGGCACAAGTGGCAGGCTCTGCACTGAGTTAGCACAGGCACCACTGTCAGGCTCTGGAAAGAGTTAGCACAGGCACCATTGGCAGTTACTGCACTGACTTAGCATAAACACGATTAGCAGTCCTGCACTCAGCACATGCACCACTGGCAGTCAGCATACTGAGTTAGCGCAGGCACCATTGAGAGGGTCTGCTTTGAGTTAACACAGGCACCACTAGGAGTCTCTCAACTGAGTTAACACAGGCACCATTGGCAGTGTCTTCACAGAGTTAGTACAGGAATCAGTGGCAGTCTCTGCACTGAGTTAGCACAGCTACCACTGGCAGTCTCTGCACATGTTGCACAGCCATTATTGGCAGTTTCTGCACTAAGTTAGCACAAGCACCATTGTCAGTCTCTGCATTGAGTTAGCACATGCACCATTTGCAGTTTCTACACTGAGTTAGCACAGGCACCACTGGCAGTCTCTCCACTGAGTTACCACTGAGAACATTGGCAGTCTGTGCACTGAGATAGGAAAGGCACCATTGGCAGTGTCTGCACTGAGTTAGCACAAGCATCATTGGCAGTTACTGCACTGAGTTAGCAGTGGCACCACTGGCAGTCTCTGCAGTGAGTTACCACAGGCACCACTGGCATTCTCTTCACTGAGTTAGTATTGCGAACATTGATAGTCTCTGCACTGAGTTGGCATGGCACCACTGGCAGTCACTGCAATGAGTTTCCACAGGGACCATTGGCACACAAAGTACTGAGTTAGCACAGGCACCAGTGGAAGTCTCTGCACTGAGTTAGCACAGGCACCACTGGCAGTCTCTCCACTGAGATAGAACAGAGAACACTGGCAGTCTCAATACTGAGTTTAGCACAGGCACCATTGGCAGTCTCTGCACTGAGTTAGTGAAAAGGCACCATTGGCAAGTGTCTGCACTGAGTAAGCACAGGCACCATTGGCAGTCTCTGCAAAGAGTTAGCATAGGCACCAGTGGCAGTTACTGCACTGAGTCACACAGACACTATTGGCAGTCCTCCAACTAACTTAGTGCAGGACTGCCAATGGTGTGTAAGCTAACTCAGTGCAGTAACTGCCAATGGTGCCTGTGCTAACTCAGTGCAGACACTTGCCAATGGTGACTTTGCTAACTCAGTGAAGAGACTGCCAATGTTCTCATTTCTAACATAGGCACCATTAGCAGTGTGCGAACTGAGTTAGCATAGGCAGCATTGACAGTCTCTGCACTGAGAAAGCACAGGAATCTTTGGCAGTCTCAGCACTGAGTTATCACAGGCACCATTAGGAGTCTCTGCACTGAGTTAGCACAGGCAATATTGGAAGTCTATGCACTGAGTTAACACAGGCACCATTGGGAGTCTACATTGAGTTATCACAGGCACTACTGTCAGTCTCTCAATTGAGTTAACACAGGCACCATGGGCAGTTTCTGCACAAAGTTATCACTGCCACCACTGGAAGTCTCTGCACTGCATTAGCATAGCCACCATTGGCCCTCTCAGTACTGAGTTAGCACAGACACCAGTGACAGTTTCTGCCCTGAGTTAGCACAGGCACCATTGGCACTCTCTGCACTGATTTAGCACAGGCACCACTGGCAGTCGCTCCACTGAGTTAGCACAAGCATCATTGGCCATCTCTACATTGGTTTAGCATGGCACCATTGGCAGGCACTGCACTGAGTTACCACAGGAACCATTGGCAATCTCTGCACTGAGTTAGCACAGCCACCATTGTCAGTCTCTGCACTGAGTTAGAACTGGCACCACTGGCAGTCAGAAAAACTGAGTTAGCACAGGCATAATCATGAGTCTCTACTTTGAGTTAACACAGGCACCATTGGCAGTTTCTGCATAGAGTTATCACTGACACCAGTGGCAGTCTCTTTCCTGAGTTAGCACAGGCACCATGGGCAGTTACTGCATTGAGTTAGCATACACACCATTGGCAGTCCTGCACTCAGTTATCACATGCACCACTGGCAGTCGGCAAACAGAATTAGCACAGGCACCACTGGGAGGCTCTGCTTTGGGTTATCACAGGCACCACTGGCAGTGTCTCAACTGAGTTAACACAGGTACCATTGGCAGTGTCTGCACAGAGTTAGCACAGGAACCAGTAGCAGTCTCTGCACTGAGTTAGCACAGTTACCATTGTCAGTTTCTGCACTGAGTTAGCACAGGCACCATTGGCAGTCTCAACACTGAGTTTATCACAAGCACTATCGACACTCTCAGCACTGAGTTAGGACAGAAACTATTGGTGGTCTATGCACTGAGTTAGCACAGCCACCATTGGCAGTCTCTGCACTAAGTTAGTACTGGCACCACTGACAGTCAGAAAAAACAGTAAGCACAGGCTACATTAGGAGTCTCTGCTTTGAGTTAACACAGGTGCCATTGGAAGTTTCTGTAATGAATTATCACAGGCACCACTGGCAGTCTCTCCATTGATTTAGCACAGGCATCATTAGCAGTTACTGCACTGAGTTAGCATGCACACCATTGGCAGCCCTGCATTAAGTTAGCACAAGCACTACTGGCAGTCTTTTAATTGAGTTAATACAGGCACCATTGGCGGTCTCTGCACAGAGTAAGCACAGGCCCCAGTGGCAGTCTCTGTACTAAATAAGCACAGGCACCATTTGCAGTTTCTCCACTGAGTTAGCACAGGTACCAGTGGCAGTCTTTGCATTGAGGTACTACAGGCATGATTGGAAGTCTATGCACTGAGTTACCACAGGCACCATTGGCAGTGTGTGAGTTAGCACAGGCAGCATTGACAGTCTCTGCACTGACAGAGCACAGGAGTCTTTGGCCGTTGCAGCACAGGCACCAATGGCAGTCATTGCACAGAGATTTCACAGGCACCAGTGGTAGTCTCTGCACTGAGTTAGCACATGCACCCCTGGCATTCGGTGAACTGTGTTAGCACAGACCATTGGGAGTCTCTGCACTGAGTTAGCACTGAGAACATTGGCAGTCTGTGACTGAGTTAGCAAAGGCACCATTGGCAGTCTCTGCACTCAACACATGCACCACTGGCAGTCGGCGAACTGAGATGGCACAGGCACAATTGGGAGGCTCTGCTTTGAGTTAACACAGGCACCACTGGCAGTCTCACAACTGAGTTAACAAGGGCACCAATGTCAGTGTCTGTAGAGGCACCACTGGCAGTCTCTGCACTGAGTTAGCACAGGTACCACTGGCAGTCTCTTCACTGAGTTAGTAATGCAAACATTGACAGTCTCTGCACTGAGTTAGCACAGGCACCATTGGCAATTACTGCACTGAGTTAGCACAGGCACTATTGGCAGTCTTGCACTCAGTTAGCACATGCACCACTGTTAGTCGGCAAACTTAGTTAGCACAGGTACCATTGGGAGGATCTGCTTTGAGGTAACACAGGAACCATTGGCAGTGTCTGTACAAAGTTATCACAGGAACCAGTAGCAGTCTATGCACAGAGTTAGCACAGGCACCACTGGCAGTCTCTCAATTGAGTTAACACAGGCACCATTGGCAGTTTCTGCACTGAGTTAGCACAGGTACCAGCTGCAGTCTCTGCACTGAGTTACAACAGGTACAATTGGAATTCTCTCAATGAGTTACCACAGGGACCATTGGCAGTCTCTGCACTGAGTTAGCACAGGCACTAATGGTAATCTCTGCACTGAGCTTCCAGATGCACCATTGGTAGTCTCTGCCCTGAGATACACAGACACCATTGACACTCTCTGCACTGAGTTAGCACAGGCACCATTGGCAGTCTCTGCACTGAGAGAGAACAGGCACCATTGGCAGTCATTGCACAGTGTTATCACAAGCACCAGTGGTAGTCTTTGCACTGAGTTAGCAAAGCCACCATTGGCTCTCTCAGCACTGAGTTTGCACAGGAACCAGTGGCAGTCTCTGCCCTGAGTTAGCACAGGCAATGACTGGCACACACTGCACTGAGGTAGCACAAGCACCAGTGACAGTCTCTGCCCTGAGTTAGTACAGGCACCATAGGCATACTCTGCACTGCGTTAGCACAGGCACTTTTGGCTGTCTCAGCACTGAATTAGCACAAGCACCAGTGGCAGTCTCTGCCCTGAGTTAGCATAGGCAACATTGGCAGTCTCTGCACTGAGTTAACACAGGCACCACTAGCAGTCTCCCCACTAAGTTAGCACAGGCACCACTGGCAGTCTCTCAATTGAGTTAACACAGGCACTGGTGACAGTCTCTGCACTGAGAGAACACAGGAATCATTGGCAGTCTCAGCACTGAGTTAGCACAGTCACTATTGGATGTCTATGCACTGAGTTAACACAGGCACCATTAGGAGTCTCTACTTTGAGTTAACACAGGTACTTTGAGTTAACGCAGGCACTACTGGCAGTCTCTCCATTGAGTTAGCACAGCCACCATTGGTTATCTCAGCACTGAATTAGCACAGGCCCCACTGGCAGTCTCTCCACTGAGTTAGAACTGAAAACATTGGTAATCTCTGCACTGAGTTGGCAAAAGCACCATTGGCAAGTGTCTGCACTGAATTAGCACAGCTGCCATTGGCAGTCTCTGCACTGAGTTAGTATAGGCACCATTGGCAGTCTCTGCACTTAGTGTAACACAGGCACCATCGGGAGTATCTGCACTGAGTGTAGCAGAGGCATCATTGGCAGTCTCACAACTGAATTTAGCACAGGCATCATTGGCAGTCTCTGCACTGACTTAGCACAGGCACTATCGACACTCTCGACACTGAGTTAGAACAGACACTATTGGCGGTCTCTGCACTGAGTTAGCACAGCCACCATTGGCAGTCTGTACACTAAGTTAGCACTGGCAGTCAGAAAAATTGAGTTAGCACAGGCACTATTGGGAGTCTCTACTTTGAGTTAACACAGGCACCATTGGAAGTTTCTGCATAGAGTTATCAGAGGCACAAGTGGCAGTCTCTGCCCTGGGTTTGCACAGGAACCATTGGCACACTCTGTACTGAGTTAGCGCAGACACCAGTGGCAGTCTCTGCACTGAGTTAGCAGAGGCACCACTGGCAGTCTCTCCACTGAGTTAGAACTGAGAACATTGGCAGTGTCTGCACTGAGTTAGCACAGGCACCATTGGCAGTTACTGCACACAGTTAGCACATGCACCACTTTCAGTCTTCAGTCTGACTTAGCACAATCACCATTGGGAGGCTCTGTTATGAGTGAAAACAGGCAACACTGGCAGTCTCTCAAATGAGTTAACACAGGCACCATTGGAAGTGTCTGCCCAGAGTTAGCACCGGAACCAGTAGCAGTCTCTTCAATTAGTTAGCACAGCTACCATTTGAAGTCTCTGCACTGAGTTAGCACCAACACTATTGGCAGTCTCTGCACTGAGTTAGCACAGCCACTATTGGCAGTCTCTGCACTGAGTTAGCACAAGCACCATTGGCAGTTTCTGGAAATAGTTAGCACAGGCACCATTGGCAGTTACTGCACTGACTTAGCACAAGCACCATTAGCAGTCCTACACTCAGCACATGCACTGCTGGCAGTTGGCATACAGAGTTAGCACAGTCACCATTGGGAGGGTCTGCTTTGAGTTAACATAGGCATCACTGGCATCACTAGCATCAGTGATGCCAGTGATGCCAGTGATGTCTGCTTTGAGTTAACACAGGCATCACTGGCAATCTCTCAACTTTGATAACACAGGCACCATTGGCAGTGTCTTCACAGAGTAAGCACAGAAACCAGTGGCAGTCTCTACACTGAGTTAGCACAGCTACAATTGCCAGTCTCTGCACTGAGTTTGCACAGCCACTATTTGCAGTCTCTGCACTAAGTTAGCATAAGCACCACTGGCAGTTTCTGCAGTGACGTAGCACAGGCACCATTTGAAGTCTCTACACTGAGTTAGCACAGGCACCACTGGCAGTCTCTCCACTGAGTTAGCACTGAGAATCTTGGTAGTCTGTGCACTGAGTTAGCAAATGCACCATTGGCAGTGTCTGCACTGAGTTAGCACAGGCACTATTGGCAATTACTGCACTGAGTTAGCACAGACAATATTGGCAGTCCTGCACACAGTTAGCACATGCACTACTGTTAGTCAGCAAACTGAGTTCGCACAGGCACCATTGGGAGGCTCTGCTTTGACTTAACACAGGCACTATTGGCAGTGTCTGCACAAAGTTAGCAAAGGAATCAGTGGCAATCTCTGCAATGAGTTAGCACAGGTACCACTGGCAGTCTCTGCACTGAGTTAGGACAGGTACTATTGTAATTCTCTCACTGAGTTACCACAGGGACCACTGGCAGTCTCTGCACTGAGTTAGCACAGGCACTACTGGCAGTCTCTCAATTGAGTTAAGGCAGGCACCATTGGAAGTCTCTCAACTGAGTTAAAGCAGGCACCATTGGCAGTCTCTGCACAGAGTTAGCAGAAGCACCAGTGGCTGTTTTCTGCACATGAGTTAGCACAGGCACCATTGGCAGTCTCTGCACTGAGCTAGCACAGGCACCACTAGCAGTCTCTCCACTGAGTTAGCACAGGCACCACGGGCAGTCTCTCAATTGATTTAACACAGGCACCATTGGCAGTGTCTGCACAGATTTAGCACAGACACCAGTGGCAGTCTCTGCACTGAGTTACCACAGGTACTAGTGGCAGTCCCTGCACTGAGGTAGCAGAGGCACCATTGGAAGTCTATGCACTGAGTTAACACAGGCACCACTGGCAATGTGCGAGCTGAGTTAGCACAGGCAGCATCAACAGTCTCTGCACTGAGAGAGCACAGTAATCATTGGCAGTCTCAGCACTGAGTTAGCACATGCACCATTGGCTATAGTTGCACAGAGTTATCACAGGCATCAGTGGTAGTCTCTGCGCTGAGTTAGCACAGCCACCATTGGCAATCTAAGCACTCAGTTAGCATAGACATATCTGGCAGTCCTGCACTGAGTTAGCACTTGCACTAGTGGCACTCAGTGAACTGAGTTAACAATGGCACCATTGGGAGTCTTTACTTTGATGAAACAGTGTAGCTCCAGTGCAATAAAGGCTGTCTTCCCTCTTAAAACTTGTTCATATCACAAACAAGGCTTTCCAATTCGATATAGTGCATAAAGACTTTGATAGTGTGACATAAAAAACAGAAACACAAATTTTTTTTATCTTTTTGGGTTACTAGTATTTACTTTGAGTTAATGCAGGCACTACTGGCAGTCTCTCAGTTGAGTTAACAAAGGCACCATTGGCAGTTTCTGCACAAAGTAATCACATCCATGACTGGGAGTCTCTGCACTGAGTTAGCACAGCCACCATTGGCTCTCTCAGCAATGAGTTAGCACAGGCACCACTGGCAGTCTCTCCACTGAGTTAGCACAGGCATCATTGGAAATCTCTGCACTGAGTTAGCACAGCCAACATTGGCAGTCTCTGCACTGAGTTTGCACTGGCACCACTGGCAGTCAGAAAAACTGAGTTACCACAGGCACCATTGGGTGTCTCTACTTTGAGTTAATACAGGCACCATTGGCTTTTTCTGCATAGAGTTATCACAGACACCAGAGGCAGTCTCTCCACTGAGTTAGCAATGAGAACAATGGCAGTCTCTGCACTGAATTAGCAGAGACACCATTGGCAAGTGTCTGCACAGAGTTAGCTGAGGCAACATTGGCAGTCTCTGCAAAGAGTTAGCACAGGCACTATTAGCAGTTACTGCACTGAGAATAGGCAAATTTGGCTCTCACAGCACTGTGTTCGCACAGGCACCATTGGCACTCTCTGAACTGAGTTAGCACAGACACCACTGGCAGTCTCTCCAAAGAGGTTGCACAGGCACCACTGGCAGTCGCTCCACTTTGTTAGCACAGGCATCATTGGCAGTATCTGCATTGAGTTAGCATGGTAGCATTGGCAGTTACTGCATTGAGTTAGTACAGGCACCACTGGCAGTCTTTGCACTAAGTTAGCACAGGCACCATTGGCAGTCTCTGCATTGAGTTGGCACAGGCACTATCGACAGTCTCAGCACTGAGTTAGGACAGATACTATTGGTGGTCTCTGCACTCAGTACAGCCACCATTGGCAGTCTCTGCACTGAGTTAGAACTGGCACCACTGGCAGTCAGAAAAATTTAGTTAGCACAGGCCCCATTGGGAGTCGCTACTTTCAGTTAACACAGGCACCATCGGCAGTATCTGCATAGAGTTATCACAGGCACCAGTGGCAATCTCTTCACTGAGTTAGCAAAGCCACCATTGGCTCCCTCATCACTGAGTTAGCACAGGAACCAGTGTCACACTCTGCCCTGAGTTAGCACAGGCACCAATGGCACACTCTGCTCTGAGATAGCACAGACACCAGTGGCAGTTTATGTACTGAGTTAGCACAGGCACCACTGGTAGACTCTGTACTGAGTTAGCACTGAGAATATTGGCAGACTCTGCATTGAGTTAGCAAAGGCATCATTGACATTGTTTGCACTGAGGTTGCACAGGCACCATTGGCAGTCCTGCACTCAGCACATGTACCACTGGCAGTTGGTGAACTGAGTTAGCTCATGCACCATTGGGAAGCTCTGCTTTGAGTTAACACAGGCAACACTGGCAGTCTCTCAACTGAGTTAACACAGTCACCATTGGCGGTATCAGCACATAGTTAACTAAGGAACCAGTTAGAACAGGTACCATTGGAATTCTCTCACTGAGTTAGCACAGGCACCATTGGCAATCGCTGCACTGAGCTTGCAGATGCAACATTGGCAGTCTCTGCCCCGAGTTAGCACAGGCACCATTGGCAGTCTCTGCACTGAGTTAGCATAGGCACCACTGGCAGTCTCCCCACTAAGTTAGCACAGGCACCACTGGCAGTCTCTCAACTGAGTTAACACAGGCACCATTGGCAGTTTCTGCACAGAGTTGGCATAGGCACCAGTGGCAGTCTCAGCACTGAGATAGCACAGGCACCATTGTCAGTCATTGCACAGTGTTATCACAGACACCATTGGCAGTTTCTGCCCTGAGTTAGCACGGGCACCATTGTCACACTCTGCATTGAGTTAGCACAGGCACCAGTGGCAGTCTTTGCACCGAGTTAGCACAGGCACCATTGGCATTCTCTCCACTGAGTTAGAACAGAGAAAATTAGTAGTCTCTGCACTGCGTTAGCAAAGGCACCATTGGCAAGTGTCTCCACTTAGTTAGCACATGCACCATTGGCAGTTTCTGCAAAGAGTTAGCACAGGCACCATTGGCAGTTACTGCACTGAGTTAGCATACACGCCATTGGCAGTCCTGCACTCAGCACTTGCACCACTGGCAGTTGGTGAACTAGGTTAGCACAGGCACCATTGGGAGGCTCTGCACTGAGTTAACACAGGCACCATTGGCAGTCTTTGCACTGAGTTAGCACATACACCTTTGGCAACCTCTGCATTGATTTAGCACAGGCATCATTTGCAGTCCCTGCACTGAGTTAGCACAGGCACAATTGGCAGTCTCTGCACTGAGTTTAGCACAGGAACCAGTGGCAGTCTCTGGCCTGAGTTAGCACAGGCACCAGTGGCAGTTTCTGCACTGAGTTAGCACAGGCACCACTGGCAGTCTCTCAATTGAGTTAACACAGGCACCATTGGCAGTCTCTGCACAGAGTTGGCACAGGCACCAGTGGCAGTCTCTGCAATGGGTTAGCACAGGCACCATTGGCAATCATTGCACAGTGTTATCACAGACACCATTGGCATTGCTGCACTGAGTTAGCACTTGCACCACTGGCAGTCAGTGAACCAAGTTAGCACAGGCACCATTGGCAGTTTCTGCACTGAGTTAGCACAGGCACCATTGGCATTCTCTGCCCCATTGGTACAGGCCCCATTGGCAGTCTCTGCACTTAGTGTATAACAGGCACCATCCGGAGTCTCTGCACTGAGTTAGCACAGGCACCACTGGCAGTCTCAAAACTGAGTTAGCACAGGCACCCACTGGCAGTCTCCTGAGTTAATGCAGGCACCACTGTAGTCTCTGCATAGAATTAGCATAGGCACCAGTGACCTTTTCTGCACTGAGTTAGCACAGGCACCATTGGCAGTCTCTGCACTGAGCTAGCACAGGCACCACCAGCAGTCTCTCCACTGAGTTAGCACAGGCACCACTGGCAGTCTCTCAATTGAGTTAACACAGGCACCACTGGCAGTCTCTGCACTGAGTTAACCCAGGCACCATTTTCAGTTTCTGCACTGAGTTACTGCATGTACCAGTGGCAGTCTCTGCACTGAGGAACCACAGGCACCATTGTCACTGTGTGAGCTGAGTTAGCACAGGCAGCATTGACAGTCTCTGCACTGAGACAGCACAGGAATCAATGGCAGTCTCAGCACTGAGTTAGCACAGGCATCATTGGCTGTAGTTGCACAGAGTTTATCACAAGCACCAGTGGTAGTCTCTGCACTGAGTTAGCACAGCCACCATTGGCTCTCTCAGCACTGAGTTAGCACAGGCACCAGTGGCAGTCTCTGCCCTGAATTAGCACAGCCACTATTGGCAATCTCTGCACTGAGTTAGCCCAGGCACCATTGGCAGTCTCTGCACTGAGTTAGCACTGGCACCACTGGCAGTCAGAAAAACTGAGTTACCACTGGCAGCATTGGAAGTCTCTACTTTGAGTTAATACAGACACCATTGGCAGTGTCTGCATAGAGTTATTACAGACACCAGTGGTAGTCTCTGCCATGAGTTAGTACAGGCACCATAGGCACACTCTGAACTTAGTTAGAATAGGCACCACTGGCAGCCTCTCCACTGAGTTATCACTGAGAACATAGGCAGACTCTGCGCTGAGTTAGCAAAGGCATCATTGGCATTGTCTGCACTTAGTTAGCACAAGCATCATTGGCAGTTCCTGCACTGAATTAGCACAAACACTATTGGAGTTATCAAAGGCACCATTGGCAAGTGTCTGCACTGAGTTAGCACAGGCACCATTGGCATTCTCTGCACTGAGTAAGCACAGGCATCATTGGCAGGATCTGCATTTAGCTAGCATGGCACCATTGGCAGTCACTGCACTGAGTTTCCAGAGGCACCATTGGCAATCTCTGAATTGAGTTAGCAGAGGCACCATTGGCAGTCTTTGCAATGAGTTAGTACAGGCACCATTGGCATTCTTTGCACTGTGTTAGCACAGACACCATTGGCAGTCTATGCATTGATTTAGAACAGGCAGCATTGGCAGTCTCTGCACTGAGTTAGCGCTGGGACCACTGGCATTCAGAAAAACTGAGTTAGCACAGGCACATTTGGGAGTCTCTACTTTCAGTTAACACAGGCACCATTGCAACTAGCAGCATAACTTTATCACAGGCACCAGTGGCAGTCTCTGCACTGAGGTAGCAAAGCCACCATTGGCTCTCTCAGCACTGAGTTAGCACAGGAACTAGTGGCAGTCTCTGCATTGAGTTAGCACAGGCACCAGTGGCAGTCTTTGCAGTGAGTTTGCACAGGCACCACTGACAGTATCTCTACTGAGTTAGCACTGAGAACATTGGCAGACTCTGCGCTGAGTTAGCAAAGGAATCATTGGAATTGTCTGCACAGAGTTAGCATAAGAACCAGTGGCAGTCTCTGCACTGAGTGAGGACAGGTACCCTTGGAATTCTCTCACTGCGTTAGCCCAGGCACCATTGCAATCTCTGCACTGAGCTTGCAGATGCACCATTGGCAATCTCTGCACTGAGCTTGCAGATGCACCATTGGCAGTCTCTGCACTGAGTTAGCACAGGCACCATTGGCAGTCTCTGCACTGAGTTAGCACAGGCACCATTGGCAGTCTCTGCACTGAGTTAGCACAGGCACCATTGGCAGTCTCTGCACTGAGTTAGCACAGGCACCATTTGCAGTCTCTGCACTGAGTTAGCACTGACACCACTGGCAGTCTCTCAATTGAGTTAACACAGGCATCGTTGGCAGTCTCTGCACAGAGTTAGTGCAGGCAGCAGTGGCCATTTTCTGCACTGCGTTAACATGGGCACCATTGGCAGTCTCTGCACTGAGTTAGCACAAACACCACTGGCAGTCTCCCCCTAAGTTAGCACAGGCACCACTGTTGGTCTCTCAATTGAGTTAACCCAGGCACCATTTGCAGTTTCTGCGCTGAGTTAACACAGGCACCCTTAGAAGTGTAAGAACTGAGTTAGCACAGGCAGCATTGAAAGTCTCTGCACTGAGAGAGCACAGGGATCATTGGCAGTCTCAGCACTTAGTTAGCAGAGGCACCATTGGCAGTCATTGCACAGTGTTATCACAGGCACCAGTGGTAGTCGCTGCACTGAGTTGACACAGGCACCTTTGGGGTTCTCTACTTTGAGTTAACACAGGCACTACTGGCAGTCTCTCAATTGAGTTAACACAGTCACCACTGGCAGTGTCTGCACTGAGTTAGCACAAGCACCATTAGCAGTCTCTCCATTGAGTTAGCACAGTCATCATTGGCAGTTTCTGCATTGAGTTAGCATGGCACCATTGGCAGACACTGCACTGAGTCACCACAGGCACCATTTCAGTCTCTGCACTGAGTTAGTACAGGCACCATTGACAGGCTCTGCACTGAGTTAGCACTATCACCATTTGCAGACCCTGCACTGAGTTAGCAGTCTCTGCACTGAGTTTAGCACAGGCACCATTGGCAGTTTCTGCACTGAGTTAGCACAGACACCATCGGCAGTTTCTGCACTGAGTTAGCACAGACACCATTGGCAGGGTCTGCACTGAGGGTAGCAGAGGCACCATCTGGAGTCTCTGCACTGAGTGTAGCACAGGAAACATTGGCAGTCTCAACTCTGAGTTTAGCACAGGCGCCACTAGCAGTCTCTGCACTGAGTTAGCACAGGCAGTATAGACAGTCTCGGCACTTTGTTAGGATAGACACTATTGGCGGTCTCTGCACTGAGTTAGCACTGGCACCACTGGCAGTTTCTGCCCTGAGTTAGCACAGTCACCATTGGCACACTCTGCATTGAGTTAGCACAGGCACCAGTGGCAGTCTCTGCACTGACTTAGCACAGGCACCACTAGCATTCTCTCCACTAAGTTAGAACTGAGAACATTGGCAGTCTCTACACTGAGTTAGCACAGGCACCATTGGCAGTCTCTGCAAAGAGTTAGGACAAGCACCATTGACAGTTACTGCACTCAGTTAGCATATACACCATTGGCAGTCCTCCACTCAGCACATACACCACTGGCAGTCGGTGAACTAGATTAGCACAGGCATCATTGGGAGGTTCTGCATTGAGTTAGCACAGGCATCATTGGCAGTCTTTGCAATGAGTTAGCACAGGCACCTTTGGCAGTCTCTGCATTGATTTAGCACAGGCACCATTTGCAGTCCCTGCACTGAGACAGCTTTTACTGTATTTGTGTTTCCTCCTACTTTATTTTGTTGTTGTGTCATCTTAAAAGTACTCAATTGTATTTATTACTGCTTGGGGTAACTCGTTCTAAGCCTTTTAGTTTAAGCACTTGGGTTTCAGACCAGTTGTTTTACATTAGGAAGGTTTGTGGTCTGCATTGTAGTGGCAGACCAGGTAGCTTACATCCTTCTAAGTTGGGAAATGCTGATTGAGGGCTCAGTGTCTGTTATTCTAAAAGTGTATTAATTCTGGTTTAAGCACTTGGGCTTCAGGCCAGTTATTTTACATTAAGAGGGTTCGTGGTCTGCACTCTTGTGGGAGGAGAGGCTGGACTCTGCCCTTCTGAGCTGGGAATTTCTGGTTAAAGGCTTATAGTGCCTGTATATTTGAACTGCTTCTTACTGAAATTGGTACACCTTGTTTGCTGTAGCATAGACTAGATCCAGGCCTGCTGAATCTAGCTTTGTTTGTATAACTTGAGTACTAATCCAGGCATTCTTTAAAGTATTCAATTGTATTTATTACTGCTTGGTAGTAACTTGATTAAAGTGTAGCTATCATTCTAAGTCTTTTGGATTAAACACTTGGGCTTCAGACCAGTTATTTCACATTAGGAAGATTTGTGGCCTGCATTGTGGTGGCAGGACAGGTAGCTTACATCCTTCTAAGGTGGGAACTGCTGATTGAGGGCTCAGTATCTGTTATTCTAAAAGTGTATTAGTTCCGGTTTAAGCACTTGGGCTTCAGGCCAGTTATTTTACATTAAAAGGGTTCGTGGTCTGCACTCTTGTGAGAGGAGAGGCTGGACTCTGCCCCTCTGAGCTGGGAATTTCTGGTTAAAGGCTTATAGTGCCTGCATATTTGAACTGCTTCTTACTGTAATTGGTACACCTTGTTTGCTGTAGCATAGACTAGATCCAGGCCAGCTGAATCTAGCTTTGTTTGTATGCTTGTTGTTTGTTTGCCTGTTATTTCCCCTGAAAATCTAATTCCACCTAAAATGTGGCTTTTCAGTGCTTTTGTGGATCCCTAGTGATATCTGCATTGCTTACTGTACTTAATTCCTTGCTTCACTTGAAAGAAAGTTACTGTTTGTCATTTTTGCATTTAAGTTACCTGTAACACATTGCATTTAAGTTACCTGGCACTTGCTCACTAAAGCAATTATATAAGTCAGCATTAAAAAAATTAAAAGCACTTCACCCTCACAAACTCCCCTTGAGTACCTTGTTCCCCATTGGCCCTTTTTTCAATTATAAAGGAATTCCCAATACTATTCTAGCATGTCCAAAGGTCAGTTGTCAATCTCCTCTCCGGTCTAGCTGGTGAATCTGGGAATCTTGAGGCAATGTTACAACTGCCTCATGTACACAGACAAACCTCTCCTCCTCCCAACAAATTCCAACACATGTGAGAGATGCAACCATATAGCCAAACTGGAGGCTAAGCTCTCTCAACTCAGTACTGGCGTAACCAGTCAGGAGGAGAAAGAAACCACACTCACTACAATTCCAGTCTCACATAGACCTACCACGACAGCAAACCAAACACATAAACACACAAAAACATACTTGGAGGCTCTAAATAAAAATCTGCCTAAGCAGCAGAGACCTCCAAAGCAGACACCCAAGCAACTGCTACCCCAAAACAAAACATGTGCAACACATAGCTCACAAAGCCAGTGTGCCGAACAGTCACAGCCCTTAAGGCTAAACAACACACCTGATACACTTGTAATAGGTGACTCTATTGTCAGGCACAATGACGTCCCACTCACCAGGCTGAACAAGGAGAAGGTCATGGTGAGCTGCCTGTTGGGCGCTAGGATCCGTCACATAACACAAGCACTCAGGTCACTCCAAGGCAAGTACAAATATGACTCAGTCATTGTCCATTCTGGTGTGAATGACCTCAGACGTACCTCCCTGGACTACATGAAAAGATACATAGAGGAGCTCTCTGAGCATGTAGCCCAGGCCGGTATGACCCTGACCTTGACTAGCATCTTACCCTCACCAAGAATGATGCCACAATATGAAGACAAGATAATCAATTTCAACAATTGACTTACGTATTGGTTTCATTCAAAGGGGATCCAATGCCTGTCAGCCTGGGATGACATGCTCGACAAGCCACGATGCTTCGCTAGGGACGGCTTGCACCTGTCACCCCTGGGCTTTTGGATATTGGCAAAGGCTCTTGCTACCCCCATAGTGCCTTTTTTAGGCAAGGCTCAAAAGACAAAGCCACCTCCATAGGTATCACAAGGGATAAGAAACTAAGAGTAATGCTACTCAACGCCAGAAGTCTAAACCTCAAGATGCACGCACTCAAAACTCTCCTTAGCATGGAGAACATCGATATCTGTGCAGTAACAGAAACCTGGTTCAAGGCTTCCGAGAGCACCCCAGCACTACCAGGTTATACCTCATACCATGCTTTTCGGCCCCAAAACTTGGACCGAACCACAAAAGGAGGGGGAGTATCAATATTCGTCAAAGATACCCACACTTCCAGGTTGGTGGCACAGCACGAAGCATCAGAGACTATCCATGTGCAACTAACAGTGGGTAAAACTGCTTTCCAGTTTATAGCCTGCTACAGACCACCCTCCCAAACCCAGGAACCCCTCTTGGCCTTCTTGAGAACACTGGAAAATATGAAGGTCTCTCCAAACACCATTATATTGGGCGACTTCAACTACCCATACATAGACTGGGAGCATTACTCTAGCCCCAACACCGTAGCCCAAAGCTTCCTAGAATTAATAAACTCAAATGTTATGGAATAACTTGTTACTACTCCCACAAGAGGAGAAAACATACTGGACCTGGTCATCACCAACATGGGGACTCTATGCTCCAGACCAGAAGTGTATCCCTCACTGGTAAGATCAGACCATAAACTAATCTCAATGGGTATTCACATCCCAACCCCACCCCCTGCCCAGAAAGCCACAGTGAAAAACTTCTCTAAAGCAAATTTCACACTCCTCAAAACCGAGGTGGAATCCTTCAAAGCCCCCGGACCTGTGGAAAATATGGCCCAGACCACAGAATCCTTTATAAACGCATTCTATGAACACCTTCAGGAATGCATGGATCATGCAATCCCAAATAAAACCAAGACCCAATCCTCCAAAGGCAGACGTCCTGTCTGGTGGACCCCAGCCATAAACAAACTATACAACAGGAGGAGGAAGCTACTACATGATAGAGCAAAATCCCAAAAAGGGAAGGCATTTCTGATCAGTATTAGCAAAAAACTATGAGCACTCATAAAATTGTCTAAGGCCAGCTTCGAGAGAAAAATTGCACAGGACACTAAGGATAATCACAAGGCTTTCTTTAGTTATGTTAGGAACCTGGGTGGGAATTCCCAGATATGCTCAGAATTAGTCCAAAATGACAAAAAATACACCGAACCCACAGACATTGCCAACATCCTAGCTGACAGGTTCAGCGCAAACTTCTCCCCCCCTCCCCACCAAAAGGGCAAATATCTATTCCAGCAGAGTGCTGCCTCCCTGACATCTCAGATGCTCAGGTAAGAGCTGCCCTCTCCAAAGCAAAAAACACAGCATCAATGGGACCAGACGGTGTCCCGGCTGCATCCTACATGAACTCCAAGAAGAGCTAAACCCAAACATAAAACTACTGTTCAATCTCAGCCTTACTACAGGATATGTACCCAAAGAGTGGCGTATAGCAACAGTGGTCCCTCTCCACAAAGGTGGTGCCTCAACGGATCCTGGAAACTATCGCCCCATAAGCCTGACTAGCTTGGTCTGCAAAGCTATGGAAAGGGTCATCATGGACCTCATAAATAAAGATATTGGGGACCTACAGACACTGGATCCTACCCAGTTCGGCTTTGTTAAGGGCAGATCCTGCCTCTTAAACCTGGTTGATTTCTTTGAAACCATCACCAAGGCCATTGACGAGGGGAAGGTGGTCCACACAACCTACCTGTACCTCGCAAAAGCCTTCGATACAATACCCCACTCGGGCATTATAGATAAGCTCACCAGCTTAAATATAAACCCATATGTCACTAGATGGGTTGCAAACTGGCTCAAGGACAGAACCCACATGGTTAGAATTGCTGGAGCCATGTTAGACTCCAAACCAGTTACAAGTGGCGTCCCACAAGGCTCAGTCCTGGGACCTCTCTTGTTCGGTATATATTTCTCGGAGGTACAGGCCAACACGGAAGGACTGTGGCTGACCAAGTTCGCAGATGACTGCAAACTGGGTGCCATAATCGACTCTCCAGCTGACACAAGCATCCTCTAAAAGGACCTCATAGAAACAGACAACTGGTGCCAGAGCCATGGCCTCAAGCTAAACGTCAAAAGGTGTATAGTCATCCCCTTTGGCAAAAACAAAGTGCCCACAAATTACCACATAGGTGGTAATCCATTAAGTACAGAAGAAGTAATTAGGGACCTGGGGACCCAAGTTGATAGCAATGTCTCATTTGACAACCACGTGGCCAAAGTGGTTAGAAAAATGTTTTATATAACCCACCTAATCATGAAGGGATTCACATCTAGATCAGGGGAGGTTATTGTGCCTCTTTACGCATCCCTCATCAAGCCCATAATTGAGTACAATGCCCCTTTTGGGATGTACCTCACCAAGAGGATCAAAGGGCTCAAACAGATGCCATATGCTGCCCGGTTAAAGAAACTCCAGCACTACTCAGTGGCATACCGCCTGCTCAGAGGCGATCTGTGCCATACGTATAAAGCAATGTCCAACCGGAATTAATGGACATGCTGCACCTCAGAAAATCCAAATCCCATCGAGCCACGTGCTCGAGAGACATGCTGGAGGGACAGATTCATAACCCAGATGCTCCCTTCACTCTGGAATAAAATCCCAGTCCAGGTTAGGCAGAGTCCCTCATTGACTCTCTTCAAGAGGAATCTTGATGAGTGGATTGGGAGATCCTGAGAGCACAGGCACTATTGGCAGTCTCTGCACTGAGTTAGCACTGGCACCACTGGCAGTCAGAAATACTGATTAAGCACAGGGACCATTGGGAGTCTCTACTTTG